>NW_008616701.1:4936-7379 GCF_000691845.1 Merops nubicus
GTCTGTGGCTTCTGCTGCCCAGCACCGCACCAGGACTGTGCACCCCAGGGCACTGCCATTTTGGGTATGGTCACTCCTTCCTGGACTCCAACTCCCAGGAGGCAAAGTTTCCGGAACTTCTGGCCAATGTCATCCTGAGTGCTGGAACTCACTGAGATCGCACCAGAACTACAGTTCTCACCATTCCCATCACTCCTCAAGTGACTTCCTGCTGGTGCCATCTTGTGGATTGGGCATTTGAACTGTTGAACTGTTTTGTTTTGTTTTGTTTTGTTTTGTTTTTTCTTTTCTTTTTTTTCCCTTTTCCTCTCCATCTGGAGCTAACCCAGAATAAACTATATTTTCTGCACAATGGACCTTGGTCTCAATAACAATTTTTTGAGCATGGTAAAGGGGTTCATTTTTCGCTAGATCTGCCCCTTGAGAGGCGAGCGCCACATGCACGTCTCAGTCCCATTTATAGTCTTCTCTTGTCCCTTTGGGTGGGGAGGAGGTCGTGGATATCCTGACCGGGCACCCTCTGGTACCGGACCGTGACAATTTGTGTAGAAGAACTTCATATGGGCTGTCAGCCATGTCACCTTTTCAGAGGAACTCCCTCTAATCCCCTTGAGGTGTTTCACGGGTATTTCTGTGTTGGCCCCTACTACCTCAGGAACCCCTGGTTCATTCCCACAAGACTTTGATCATGTTACAGTGTCCCCAGCATGCCTCAGGGCAACAGGTTTAAGGCCCTTACTAGCATCCTGTCCCTCTAGTACTGGTGTGCCATCCAAGGTGGCTGTTCTGATGTCCCCCCTCCTTATTTCTCTAAGAATAGAGAGCTCAATCATTTCATGATCACTGTGCCCTAGACGGCCTCCAGCTGCCACATCACCCTCAGTAACCCTTGCACCCTTGCGGTCCCATTATTGTCAACCTCTACCTCCACTGAGAGACAACAGAATGAGGGTCCTTGCCATCACACCATCTCACAAACCCTGGCATGCTTCCCCCAGTATTATCTCTAGCAGGCCCAGTTATATCCCCATCCCCTTCCCCTTCCAATCTGGTTTAGAGCTCTTTCAATAAGCCCTGCTAGTGCTTGTCTCACAATCCTTTTCCCCTTCTGAGACAGGTGTATCCCATCTGTTGCCAGCAGGCCTGGTGTTGTGCATACCAACCCATGATCAAAAAACCCAAAGCCCTGCTGGTAACACCAGGCTTGGAGCCAGGAATTAACCTCCTGACTCCTCCTGTTAACTCTTCAATCCCTGCAGCTGGACGGATGGAGGAGAACACAACTTGTTGTCAACTCCCAATCCCTTAACCAATTGCCCCAAGGCCCTGAACTCTCTCTTGTTTTTGGGCATCTTGTGGCCACATCATTGTTCCCCATCTGGAAAACCAAAAGTGGCTAATACTCTGAAGGCCTCACAAGGTTGGGAAGTTTTCTTGTCACATCCTGCACGTGGGCCCCAGGGACACAACAGACTTCCTATGAAGCGGGTCCAGCCTACATACTGGGCCCTCTACAGCCCTCAGGAGGGAGTCACCCACAACAAAGATCCGTCTGTTTTTCTTTACAGAAACAGTTTTGATGTGCGGTCTAGGGCAACTTCTCTTTGGTGAAACCTCTTGCCTGGGTGGACCATCTTCCTTGTTATTACTCAGTTCCTCCTGCAGAACCTCATACCTGTTCTGCAAGGGCACCAAAGGTGGCATTATACTAGGATGCGCCTGCTGCATTGGGCAGGAACTTGTTCCCATTGTCCCCCATTCCTTAAGTTACTGTGTTTGGTTTGTTGAGAAGACGGGGAATCCTCAGCTTTATGTGTCAATTTTGCCTGTTGGGCTTTTTTTGTGGATGGCAGGGTATGATCCCTCCCATCTTTTTCCCTCTTGCACTCTGATGAGTGCTCCCATTTCTGTTTCAAAGAAGGCAGAGCTTGGCTCCACCAGTCTTTCTCTCATTCGGCCTCCCTGATGCACCTTAGCCTGTCACCTTCCTCCTGCAGCTCTGCCACCAGGCTGAGCAGGTCACCCACCTGTCCACAGTGCACACAGCTGTCACCACTGCTACCTGTTACCAGTGAAAAGCTGAGCTGTTCCGGGAAAGGCTGCGGTATTCTGGGTATTCTTTGTAATATTTCATTCCACAATGCAACTTCTCCTTTGCTTTACTGTCAGGATGTTAATAATTGAACACACACAACATTTCATAAATTTAGTAAAAGTCAGTTGAGTTCAAGTCACAGAGTTTGGATGTTTTGGTTTATATTTGATAAACTATTTTTTCTCATTGGACTATATTTGAATTTTACATCATTCGCTACACTTCTGAGACTCTCTTCATATAATACGCTATATCCATAATATGATTCAATAAATTACTACCTTAAAAATAGCTAAGTTTCTTAAAATTAGAGTCCATTTCATCAGTCCTGCTGGTCAAAGGGAAGGG
>NW_008616701.1:7397-8112 GCF_000691845.1 Merops nubicus
ACATGACTGGTGTCACAACCACAGCTTTGGCTATTTAGACCATGGGATTTGCTTTGAGAAACCTGGTCTCCTGGGGGCTGATGAAGTCTCTCATAGAAGGGGAGAGCATCTTTAGCCACAGGCTTGTCAATTTAGTAAAGAGGGCTTTAAACTAGCACTGCCACGAATCCTCAATCCATCCCACTTCAAGGCCAGTGCCAAGAATACACGCCCTGGGCCTGGACAAGACTCACAGGCCAGCAAGAGAGCATCTGAAGTGCAAGATAACGGAATTCCAGCCAGTGAGTCTGCCTCAATAGGGGCCCAACTTAAATGCTTCTATGTGTCATAGTGACAAGGACTAGGACCAGTTTATCATTACGTGGGTAGAACCAAAAAGTATGTATTCTATACCCTCTATGTCATTACTCATGGGCTGTTAACAAATCATTGGTAGCAGCAGCCCAGGACATGCCTCAACCCCAGGCTGCAACAGATAAGAGATGTTAACACCTTCCTACCCAGCAGGAGTCCTCCCTGTTAATGGGCCCATCCATGCCTTGCCACATGACTCATAGATAAGTCCCTCCAGGAGCTATTTTTGTTTAATGGACAATCAAGGACCCATCACATGACTCACAGAATGACATCAACCCATAGTGAGATGCTCTGCCCAGGGAGAGGAGCCAAGTGCTCCCAACTGGATATAAACTGGGGTTCAGGACAGCACAGGAGG
>NW_008616702.1:0-9670 GCF_000691845.1 Merops nubicus
AAATAAACTTTTTTTTTTTTTAAAAAAAGAGGGATTCCATCTCTCTATTTTGTCATCCTATGTATGAGAAAAAGATATTCTTTCCTGGAGATGGAAGTCAATGCAAATTTTCTCCTGCGTCAGCACCACTAGCAGAAACTCAAGTGGAAGGACATGGTCTCTGAATCCTGCTGATGCAATCCAGCTGCTCACAGGCAATACACTTGTTGACACCTGAGCAATCTCCTGACATCAGTGATGGGTTGCTTGAGGGTAAAGGTTTGCAGCGCAGGCCTCTGCCTCTTAGGCAGAGAATTCGGAAAGTTGCCTTCAAATCCCCAAGTGGGGAATGGATTTGAACAGCCCTCTCCTCTCTTGTATGTGATTGTTTATGTCACTTTGAAAAACACAAAGGGAAAAATAAAGAGTGGTTTTATCATCTAGTGCTGTAATGTGGGTGCTGAGGGTGGTGGGAACATCAAAGTCCACTGAAGCAAATACTTCCACATGTTTCAGTATCTATTAATCCCACAATTAATCCCAGCAGTTCATCTCATTTCTCTGTTGTGTGGTCTGCTGTCAGGGATGGAAGAATTAGATGGTGGGTTTCCTGGATGCTGCCAACAGCAAGGGCAGAATGAGCCATGCCTACAATAAGCATTGCTGGCCAGGTCTGAAATCCAATGGACACAGTGGGTGCTGTTCACAGGGGCCAACCCACCTCTCTGTCCTTTCCCTTGTTCTTCTTCTGTACTCTTCATTTAGCTCAATGCAACTTCTACTCCTCAGGTTCTCATCTTAGTACAGATATTCTTATTGAGATATTCTTATTGAGCAAGTATAAATTTGTCTTTCCAAGTTGCCACTCCAGGTTACCCAGGCAGACCAAATTCCCCTCTTCCTTCCATCAGCTAGGTTTGTTTCGCCTCGCATCCTGTCTTCTCCCTCCCACCTGTCTTTTTTCTGGTTCTTGCTACCCTTTTGTTGTGTCCGACTCCCTGAGACTTCTGCTGTCCTCCTGTCTATTGCTGCCTCATTTCACCCCTCTCTCAATAGTTCAAATCCCTGTCTGTCCCCTCTGCCAGCTGTAAGCATCTGTCTCTTCCTACCAGGTTAAATTAAGGTGTCTCTGCCCTCTTTTTTTCACTTGATTCAGATAATGTTGTTCCCCACGATAGGTTAGAACTAAGAGCAGAGTTTAGCCAGAGTACAGTGAGGACGTGCCCTTGTTCATTCTTTTGATGCTGGCCTATGACAGCCATTACAGGCATAAAATATTTCTACACTCTCTAAAGGAACTGCTGTGTAGATGTACTTGGGCCATCCATGGCACCATGGAAATCAGCATAACATAGTTATGCTTTGACAAAATCCAGGAAATACTTCTTAAAACATAGAAATATTAAAGTTTCCCTAAGAGCCTTTTGCAAGAAGTTAACATTCATAAAACACTGTTCTTACTGTTGCTGTTGGAAACGACAGCAGCTTTAACCAGAGTTTTCTGACAATTCTGAGGTCTTGTATTGTGCGCAGAAATTTTTGGCACAAAAGTAAAGTATATGGCAAAGTAATAAACAGCTGGAAAAAAAAATCAGGCTCTTACAATAAATACCGGACAAATTTAACACTGGTCATAGCCTTTGTAGTCAGTCATAAAAATACAGAAGCCTGTTTTACGGCACACAGAGATCACTTATCCTTGTTTTTGTAGTTCAGTGTAATTGTCTCTTCTGCATATTTATACACAGTTTTAAACTGTTGGGGTGGGGGACACAGTTGGAAAAGTACCACATTAGTCTGATGATAGTAGTTCTCTGATGTTTGTCTTTATAAAATGAATAAAGATTTAACATGGAGAAAACATTTGTCCTGTCGTCTTGTCATCTGTACGGGGGGGGGGCAGGGGGGAGATGTAGGAAATGAAGATATTACCCAGCCCAACCCATCTAATACTAAGGTACACCCATAAAATGACTGGGGCTGTGAGAAACAGCTCTAACCTCCTCATGAGAGACCTCATGGTTTCGCACAGTTCACAGCTCATTAAATAAAACACGTTCTGTGTTAGCAGCCAAGGGGCTTGCTCTTATATTCTGGTAGGTGCAGTTTAGCAGGCATGTGTATGAGCTTTTTATGTGGTAACACTGTTGGTTCTTGATTCTCCTATCTCCCTGTGCACCAGCAGCCTGCCTCTCAGATAAGAGGTGGCCTGTAAGCTAGCAGTCACACAAATGGAAAGCAGACCTTCTTTCTCCTTCGGGACCTTATGCAGAGTTTGTTTATTCTGAAGCTTGCTGCGGGGCATATCTTTTTTTCCAGGCTTCTGTAAGTAGGAGGGATTTGGGGGTATACATGTGTGAATGAAGAGAGGCACTACCTTTAACTAGCTGGGTGACTTGGGAAGGCTTTGTTGCTATAATATTCTGAACTCAATTTTCGCATCTATTGTTGCAAACAAATTGATACCAGGGGAAGTGAGAACTTTTACAGGTCAAAGTAAGTGAATAAGTGGCTGCTCGACTCATATCTTAATGCCATAGATATTCCCAGCGGGGACTTGGTGAGGAGAAGTGTGCAGGTACTGAAAAGCAATTGTATGTGTAGCAGTGATCTCTGATTCACAGACCCAACGGTCTATACTGCAGGAGACAAAAGTGCTC
The DNA here is from genome assembly GCF_000691845.1 of Merops nubicus. Taxonomy (NCBI): domain Eukaryota; kingdom Metazoa; phylum Chordata; class Aves; order Coraciiformes; family Meropidae; genus Merops; species Merops nubicus. The sequence continues at coordinate 2,640 of NW_008616702.1, forward strand.
TGGGGATTAGAGATCCAAACCAGAAGATTTCAGTTGCTCAGGTTGTCAGTGTGAAGAATTTAATAATCACTTAATTCACCTGCATTTAAGAAGAGAAAAATAAGTTCTTTGGTCTGAACAGGTTTCTCTGTCAAATGTACTGCTGAAAAAGTGCCAAACTATGCCAGTCTGATAGCTTGGAGACTCTTTAAGGAATGGGAAGGAACCCTCAGTGTAACACCTGTAGCAACAAATCTCTGGTTTATTGTGCTTTTTGCAGCTGAAAAGAGTGAAAGCTTTTCCTCAAGATCAGCATTATTAACTCTATTTTACTTCTCTTCTGAGTGTATCTTCACCAGGTCGATACTAATTTTCCCCAAATGCACCAACCTTTCAGTGAACATCTCATGCCAGTTTATCTGCTGACTGCATTCATAGACAGACGACTTGAATGCACAGCACCAGAGTTTACCACAGAGTTGCTTCATTCACACAGTACATCCTCACAGATTTATGCTGCTTTGTGTGGTGCACTGTGGCATCCAACTCCTAAATAGTATGTCTAACTGAAAGGACATTAAGCTGTATGGATTTGTTTCCATAAATCCCATTTATGGTGCTAGTGGGGTGGCATGCAGGCAGCCAAAGCCTACTCTAACCAAATATTCAGATTTTCTGGCTTTGATTTCTAAACGTTACTGGACATAGTCCTCTCAAATGGAATAAAAAAGCCAAGAACAACTCTTAAAGTAATTTTAAGTGTTTATCATGTACCCAAGATTGAATATGTATTTTTTTCTGAAGGTCTCTTTAGTTTAATAGTGTGCTAAACTCTTCCAAAGCTTTTCTTAGCAGCTACCCCAAAGGTAACCAGATTTGTGTTAACATATTAACTGAAGCTCTAATCCAGAGGCTTTAAGAAACACAGGACAGATGGGAAGAGACTGAAAGTTTATTTAGCAAAACGCTTCACTAAATTTTCTTCAGATCTGTTTTGAATGCTTCGTTTGCTTAAAAGAAACCTCAGAGGATAATCTAAGGGATAGACATTTTACTTTTTCCAATTGGTTTTAATAAGAAAATTTTTGTATCAAACCATGTAATTAGCAAGTGTTTTGGGGCTACTTATTGGCCAAAATGTAAAGTGTGGAATGAAAATTTGAAGTCTATAAGTAAAGCAAGCAAAGCATCCCTGAATCGTTTATGCAATAGCATAAAGGTAAGATCAAAACTTCTGAACCTAGATTCCAACAGCACCAGTGCCCCTGAACTTTGAGTAACAGCATTTGCTCTCAACCTTGAACCAATTTCGTAGTAAAGGCATAGACAGACTGAGTTACAGCACAGTGTCCATGGTGAGCTGTAAGGAAATAAAAGGACTGTAAGATAACTGAGTTCAAAGTCATAAACAGTTTCAATACAATGGGTTTTTTTTAAGGCTGACACGTTACATACGTTAACTGCAATTGTTTTATTTGGACACCTATTCTGCAGAGAGTTTGCTACAGGCACAGGTTTGGTATCAGCTTCAGTTTAGAAATGCTGCTGGGATAGAAAATGAAGTTTTTGCAGTAGGACTCAATGTCATTTACAATGATGAAAACAGTGAATGGCTTTCTCCTCTTCATGTTCTTTGCAATATGCTGTGCTACATCCCAGTAGGAAAAATGTATACGGTTATATATATATACATACATTTACATGGGAAACTTAACAGAACTAGACTTTTAAAAACTGAATTACCAAGTACTTGAAATATTCAGGGAAGCACTATCTGCTAGAGCAGACACTAACTGGATACGTCTTAAAGTATCTAAAAGGTTTCATTACACTAGATATTAAGAGCAGAATGGTGCTTTGTAACTAACAAACTGAACAACCATCTCAAAACAGAAAAAAAAAATCCCACAAATAGAAGACATTCCAGGCTATGGATTAAATAATCCTACAGGTGTTCAGATTGACCTACAATTGTATTTAGACCCTTTTTAGATGGGCATGAACAATCTGTTCTCTGTGTCCAGCTCGTCTCTCACCAGGACAGTTTCAGGACTGACATGAAGAGTCACAGCTGTGATTGAAAAAGACAAGGACATTCACCTCTGTAGTCTGCAGAGGTTGCTGATAAAACTTTCACCCAGACTGATGAACCCTTGCTGGAGGACTAACTTTAGGCTTCTGCTCTCTGGAATGAAGCAGACATGATGAACTGACTTCCCAGCTCTTCAGTGTATTCCAAGAACCCCCATCTTCCTCCTGCAGGCGTGGTTCTGAGCAGAATGAGATCAAATAAAATGAGTAAACAATGAGGAAGAAACCACCTGCAGACAGAATGCTCTCGTACTAACCATCTTCCACAACAAGGTCTGTCGGGTGCTGTTTATTTTGTGATTCACTCTGTGGTCAAATTTATCTATGGCAGAACCTAACTACATTGTTTCAATTTAGATTAGCCATGAAATTGCCCCAGTTTTTCTGGTCTAATGAAACAAGCTTCACAAGCTTCACGAGAGCCTTCAGGGCTCTCACCAGGTCTTGTTGGAGTGAAGTTTGAAGGTCCACTCTTACCTGCCCATTGCATTTCAGGCTCTTACAGCTAGGGATGCTGCCTAAGGGCCTAGGATCAGCCTCAGATTTTTACTACATTTTTCTCCCCACTGTCTTAAAGAGGGATGACTCTTTTATCATGCAGAGTGGGCATTTGTTTCTTACATTCTCTAGTTTCTTCCACATTGTTCCTGAAATACCTTTTGCAAATAATATTTATGGTGGGTTAAAAAGTAATTTCTGCCAGGATTTTGATAAGCCAGGTGAAGAGTGATATCTTAATTATAGTGTTCATAGCTAGTTCTTTATTTTCATGATTTTTTTTTTACTATCTAAATTCTATAGAACCATAAAGCCATGAGTGATCATACTTTATTCAGCAGTGGAAGAAAATTACCGTTTACTACTGCTACTGTCATCATATTTCATAACAATAGAGAGATATCCTATTTTCAAAGGCTGGTAGTGGCTTTTCTGCAAGAAACAACTAAGTAAATTTTAGCCCATCACCTAGAAAATGGATAAGTTAAGGAGGGTGTGACAGAAGTCTGCAAAACCAAGATTGGTATAGGGAAGGTCAATAGTCATTGTGTGTTCTGTCTTCTGATACAAGAACAAGGATACATTAAATGAAACAGGATTCAGGTTCAAAATGAAGAGAATGAGACAATTCTTCACACCATGAGTAGAAGATGTGTGAAATAACACACACTTTGTTCTGAAGATCAAGTTAAATTAATTAGTCTTGTTGTTGGAAGTGATGACCTACTGAACAAGAATGCTGAGCTTTGTTCAGGTAACAGTTTTAGAAGTATTGTCTTTGTCTTTTGTTTGTCTTGAAGTGATAGTGGTGCCTAGACAAGGAGCCAGGGAGGCTTAGGGAGGCATAGGGAGGCATAGGAGGCTGAGCAAAAGCTTGGATTTCCAAGAGGCCTTCTAAGCAACCCAAGTGTGAAGGGAAAGGGCCTTGCATGGATAAATAACTGGTTAGAAGATGAGAAACAGTAAGCAGGAGAGAATGATCAGTCCCACAAAAATGCTGGCTAAATGTTCAGAAACCAGAAGTAAATCAAATGTGAGGCAGTACTGGGAAAGGAGTAAAGGAGATAGCTGGGACCTTTGCAGTGCCTCTGTATCAATCTGTGAATGACCTGTGCTTTGATTTCGTTCCCTCATCTCCAAAAGATGTAGATGGGAACTGGAAATAGCCCAGAGATGGACCTCTGGTCTAACCCAGCACAGACATTGCTCTGTTCCTATGTCAGTGTGTGGCTTTTGGACAGTACCTGTGAGAAGAAGATGCATGAGCTTGACAGACAGAAGGAAGAATCAATGGATCAGCAGGCACAGCTTCAGAGCTGAGGCTCTGAACACATACTGCTCCGACTTCTTCGGTGAGTCATCTGTAGTTGTGCTTCATGTCAAAGGACTTAGTCACAGCCTTGTTTGCAGAAAACAATATTTTTAGCACTATTTCTTAAAAATAACTGTCATATTTTCATGTTTTTGAAGTGACTTCAGGGCTATGAGACATAATTTATTTTTCAAAGAGAATTAACGTATATTTTGCACAGGAGGTTTAATGATTTCTCAGCTACTGTATTATACAGCTTCCTAAAATAAGAACTGCTGGAAATTCTTTTTAGTTCTATGCAGGTGCAATGAGTTGGGCTACAGTGAATTTTTGGGGTTTTTTTGGTTGTAAGTGAAGTGCTAGAGGCAGAATGTTCAAGCATTAATTATAGTTAAGAAGGTAAAGTCTGTCAATTTAAAGTTTATGTCCAATAGAGTATTTAACCTCCTATAACTCTATTTGTTCTGCTTATGTCACAATGCTTTTTTATTGGGCACAACTGTTTAAATTCTCTCATCTTATGTTGCTAAATGTAATTACAAAGCTGAAATCAGTGTTGATGTAAATTATGCTATCTGCTCCCACAATTGTTTTCATCTTTAGGGTAAGGTTCTTTTCAATATGTTTATTTTTATGCATTTTTTAACTGGAATATGCAGAGTACTTTCTTTGCTTGGGCATTGAGTACTTGAAGGACATGCACAAGAATCTCTAGGTCATTTGGAGTTGTGTGTATTAATCCTTGCTGATACACGGGAGATTGTCCCCTGAATAGCTACTGAAGTCCACTCCAAAGGTTAAGATGCATCTTGGGTTATATGCAAGAAAGGGTTTGGTTTGGAACACAGAATTTAGGTGAAATTGAGAGGCCTCATTCAAAAGATGTATTCAAGCAAGGGATTAAAGGCAATTAACAGCAGTAATAATGCAATTGCTTCAGAGTTAGAATAAGAACAAAATTCCTGAGGCCTTTAATGAATTTCTGGTCGTGAGGACCACCTTTGGTAGGAGGGACACGATAGTGCTCTCTGGCCATGGTGGCTTACTATCTGACAGCGATGTATGCTTTGTCAAGTGTAGTGAAATGTTTGACGTGGCACTTTGGTACAAATTGTAGTTGCCGAAGCAGCAAGTCCAGCATAGAAGTGCCTCTTGCATAGTGGAAATACTCCAGAATCTCACAGGATTTCAGTTTAAGGGCATTATTTTCTTTGGGTCTACTGTCTTTTATTTATTACTTTCAGGCCCAGTTATTGAGAACCCCATAGCTGAGGATGACAAATTCCCAGGACCTCCTTTGATTATTCAGTTGCTCCCATGGTCTTGAAGGGTTGTATGAGCAGCCTGGCTCTGCTCTTTTCCATTTGCATGTAGGGGTGTCACTTTCTCCAAAAACTGTCATAATAAAAAAATTAATCTGCAAATACAAGATAGAGGTTTACACCCTTCTTATGCTTCTTACAGACTACTCTGTGAAATGCATGAAATTATTATTCTCATAGGACTGTGATGGGCTCATGCACAATTAGGTACTATTTTGATACACCTTTTTAAAGGCTTGTGTCTAGAAGTTACCTGGTTCAGTAGATGGCACTCTATCCTTTGATTTGGCACTTAAGCCACCATTGGAGATCAGGCCCAGTCAGCATGGGTTCGTGGAAGGCGGGTCCTGCTTGACAAGCCTGATCTCCTCCTGTGATAAGATAGTGGATGAGGGAATGGCTGTGAATGTTGTCTACCTGGACTTCAGTAAAACTTTTGACACTGTTTCCCACAGCATTCTCAAGAAAAAAATGGCTGCTCATGGCTTGGATGGGTGTACTCTGCTGGGTAAAACCCTGGCTGGATGGCCATGCCCTAAGAGTGATGAATGGAGCTAAATCCAGTTGGTAGCCAGTCACAAGTGGTGTTCCCCAGTGCTCAGTACAGGGGCCAGTTCTGTTCAACACCTTTATCAACGACCTGGATGAGGTGATTGAGGGCACCCTCAGTAAGTTTGCAGATGACACCACGTTGAGTGGAAGTGTTGACCTGCTTAAGGGTAGAAAGGCTCTACAGAGGGGCATGGACAGGCTGGATCGATGGGCTGAAGCCAACGGTATGAGGTTCAACAAGGACAGATGCTGCATCCTGCGCTTGGGCCACAACCACCCCAGGGAATGCTACAGGCTTGGGGACGAGTGTCTGGAAAGATGTCTGGCAGAAAGGCACCTGGGGGTACTGGTTGACAGCCAGCTAAATATGAGCCAGCAGTGTGCCCAGGTGGGCAAGAAGGCCAATGGCATCTTGGCATGCATCAGAAATAGGGTGGCCAGCAGGACTAATGAAGTGATTGTCCCCTTGTGCTCAGCACTGGTGAGGCCACACCTCGAGTACTGTGTTCAATTTTGGGTGCCTCAATACAAGAAAGACATTGAAATTCTGGAGCAGGTCCAGAGAAGGGCAACTAAGCTGGTGAAGGGTCTAGATTCTTGTAAGGAGCGGCTGAGGGAACTGGGGCTATTCAGTCTGAAAAAAGGAGGCTCAGGGGAGACCTTATTGCTCTCTACAAGTACCTTAAAGGAGGTTGTAAATAGGTGGGTGCTGTTCTCTCCTCTCATGTAGTAAGCGATAGGACAAGAGGAAGTGGCCTCAAATTACACCAGGGGAAGTTTAGGTTGGATATTAGGAAGAATTTATTCACTGAAAGGGTTGTCAAGCCCTGGAACAGGCTGCCCAGGGAAATGGTTGAATCACCATCCCTGGATGTGTTTAAAAGTCATGTAGATATGGTGCTTAGGGACATAGTTTAGCAGTGGACTTGGTACAGTCAGGATAATGGTTGGACTCGATTTTAAAGACCTTTTCCAACCTAAATGGTCTCACGATCCAATGATCCTATGAATAAAGCACCAAAGAAGGATAATTATTCCCCCCCCGAAACATCCCTGTACTTGGGTATGGCAGTGGTGGTACTGGGTGTGCTGGAGGGCACACAGGGCAGACTTTACCCATTGTCGGGGTGCCTCTGCCTTCCCCAGCCGGCCCTTGCCCCGCGGGCAGACCTGGCCCACGCCTCCCCGCTGCACTTTTATTCCCTATTTTATTTATGTCTCTTCATCCACGGCCATTTCTAACCGACCCGTGAGCCGCGGCGGGGCGGTGCCGGTGC
>NW_008616703.1:0-1351 GCF_000691845.1 Merops nubicus
CCGGTCCAAAGTCATCCCGCGCCAGGCGCTGCCAGAACACAGAGACCCGAGCGGATGTGGATTGTTACAGACGCCTTCAAGTCTATCCCACCGTGGCTGGTGCTCGGGACAGAGCTTGTTGTCCAGGAATTATGCTTAACCACAAATGGTATTGAAGCAAAGTCCAAGAGATAGGAGAGCACATTGAGCTTGGCACCTGTAAAACAAGAGACCCAAGACTCAAGTTCAGAGCTCAGGAGGGAGCCACAAAGAGGTCCGTTAGGTTGCCCTGTGGGGCTGAGGTGCTAACCTGCAGTCCCTGCCAACCACGTAACAAAGGGCCCTGGGTGAGAAGTGGCAGAGGATCCCTGCTGCAAGCAGCAGACAGCAGAAGACATTGAAATCACGTAGCACTTTTGCTTGCCTGCATATGGAGTTTTTAGGGCCCTGAGTGGGATGAGCAGCTGGAGATGATGGGTAATGTGGGAAGCAGAAGGGACACAGAGGGACTGTCTGTATGACAGAATCATAGAATCAAAGACCTCTACGATCATCAAGTCCAACCATCACCGAATCCCCACCATGACCAGTAAACCATGTCCCCAAGTGCCACTTCTACACATTTTTGTTGAACCCCTCCAGGGATGGTGACTCCACCAGCTCCCTGGGCAGCCTGTTCCAATGCATCACTACACTTTCTGTAAAGAAATTCTTCTGAACATCCAATCTAAACCTCTCGTGGTGTGACTTGAGCCTGTTTTCTCTCATCCGTCCGCTAATAATCTGGGAGAAGAGACCAACACCCACCTCCCTACAACCTCCTTGTAGGCAGCTGTAGAGAGCAATAAGGTCTCCCCTCAGCCTCCTCTTCTCCAGGCTAAACAATTCTGGTTCCCTCAGTGGCTCCTCACAATCCATGTTCCCCAGACCCTTGGGCAGCTTCATTGCCCTTCTCTAGACCTGCCCCAGCACCTCAGTGTTGTTCTCATCCTGTGCTGCCCCGAATTAAACGAAGTACTCAAGCGGCGCCCTCACAAAGGCTGACTACAGGGGCATGCTGACTTCCATACTCCTACAAATGTTGCTCGTCAGGTTCCTTCTGCATGGCCAGAGATTGTGTGAGTGCTGTGTCCAGGCCCTTCAGTGTGTGCCTGCTCCTCTCTTCCTGCAGAGCGTGGCAGGGACAGGGTGGACATGGGTGGGGGCAGGGCTGCCCTCTCCATCTCCTGCAGAGCTGGGGGCAGGCCTGGGCAGCTGGGCAGGCAGCTGATGTGGGGAGAAGTTCATGAGGGATGCCTGTGCCTGGGATGGACAGCACTTAAACCATGATTCTGTTACCTCTCCCTAGAGGCTTCTTGTGGGAGGGGTTGGG
>NW_008616703.1:1417-11845 GCF_000691845.1 Merops nubicus
CAGTAGAAGAGGGGAAGTGGCAGCATCAGGGGCCTCATGCTGGCAGGTCCCTGGGCAACCCGGGAAGGGAGAGTTTGACATGGCCCTGATTTTCCTGGCTGTCATGTTGGAACTGGCAGACTTTGGTGAGATGTGACTTTTGGGCTCAGGAGAATGAAGCAAGAGTGTGTGTGGCTCATGATGGATGTGGAGAGACTTGAGTCCTGAGCCCCTGTGTGGTCTGGGAGTGTTTCTGGAGGGAGAGCAGGGGCTGCAGGTGGGTACAGCAAATAACTGGCAATAATGCAGCTGGGAAGTGTCCTGAGTAATGGGCATCACAGGAATGGATGTGGAGAGACTTGAGTCCTGAGCCCCTGTGTGGTCTGGGAGTGTTTCTGGAGGGAGAGCAGGGGCTGCAGGTGGGTACAGCAAATAACTGGCAATAATGCAGCTGGGAAGTGTCCTGAGTAATGGGCATCACAGGAGGAATAAGAGCTGACCTTAAATGTGCAGGTACAGAGCATTCCAGAACGTGCCACTAATAGCTCGTAAGCCTGGGAGAGGGAAAGGTCTGAGGGAAAGGAGAGATCTTATAGGAGCTTCTCTCCTCAACATGGTGGATACTGTGCTGCCAGCTCCTGCTATCTGCTGCTGAAGGCAAGACCAGCAGTCAACATAGCTCTGATCTGGAGAGATCAGTGGACTGGAAGAGCAGTGAGCATGGCTGAAAAGCAGGATGATGCGGGGAGGGGTAAGGAGTCTTTGGCAGCTGCAGAAAGAAGCAGGTAGGGAGAAAGAGCTCAGGGTTTCAAGGGAAGGAAAAGAGAGCAGGGAAGTGGGCACAGTGAAGGAGCTGATGAAGTAGTGGACACACAGGGACACGGTCAAGCAAAGCTGAAAGCCCTTTCTGGCTTGACAGGTCATGCCCAAAAGGACTCTGTGCTCCAGTTCCCAGCAGAAATGACCGTCCAGGCAGGACACAACACAGCTCTGCACTGCAACTTCTCCACCAGCAGTGCCAATCCTTACCTCTACTGGTACCAGCACCACCAGGCCCAGGCCCCTCAGATGCTTTTATGGGTGAGCAAGTACAGAGCTCTCGTGGACTCGGAGAGGTTCTCATCTGAACTGTCTGTGAAGACCTCCCAGGTGCTTCTGCGTGTGCGGGATGTGGAGCTCCAGGACAGCGCTGCCTATTTCTGTGCACTGAGCCCACCCTGGTGCCCAGAGCTTGCAGCTGTGCACAGAAACGTGGTGGGGGCTCTGAGGGGTGGTTCCCTCCCTGCCACTGCTTGCATGGAGCTCTGAGCCCATCCTGCCCAGCAGTGGCACCTGGGGGCTGTGGTGAGGCTGGGCCTCTGCCTCCCCAGCCTGTGCTGCTCTGAGACACGTGGCAGTGTGTCTTTTACAGCTGTGTCTAGATCCAGGGCCTTTGATGATGAAATCTAAATAACCTGACTTAGGGCAGACCCACTGGAGGTTACACCATGAAGAAGCCAAACCAGGCTTGGACATGCCCTCTGCTTAAAACACCCAGCACACTGGAGAGAGTACTCAGGACAAGAAATCTATCAGCTCATCTCATTGTTCTCTTTTCCTGTGCCTCTACCGATGGCTACAGCTGGAGAACGGAGTCTGTGGTGGGAGGCACAACTTCTCTCCTGGTTTTGCCACGTGCCCATAGTAGCCCTAGGAGGGAAGAGCCCTTCCTTGCCCTGTATTTGTGTGTCAGCAAGAGAAAAAGACCCGTCAGGCAGATGCTGTCCAAGGTTCTCTGTTCAAACCCTTGCTGCGCTCATCCACTGCCTATGGGTGGTCTCACTCTTTTTCCTCTATCTTCTCCTTCTTCAGGAAATCAGCAGGACTTGGCTGGGAGGAACCCCTATGTCCCCAAGTCCACGCTGGTTTCTCTGCCCAGAAGTTCATAACCGCATCTCAGTGAACTTGTTTTCATGCATAGGCAACAGGAATGGCTCTAGGGACCTATTCTCAGGCAGTCCCACCCCAGCGTTGCATGTGAAGCTCAGCTGGAAGGCACTGGCTTTCCACATGGAGCTCACCGTATGCATTGGAGTCTGTTGCTCATGAAGTATCATCCCATTGACCAGAGAAACCCCAAGGTACGTGGTGGTTGTCCCATCTCTGTTCCAGGATGACCTGCCTCTCCCAGGTGACATGGGTCTGCCCTGCCAGCCCTGTTGGAAGCTTTGCACACCCCTGTTTATCTCAGAGGGCTCTCGGCAGTGCTGATGGAGAATTGATGGCAGCCCTCAGTGTCCTGCACTCTGCTGTGTTTTGGGTCCCTTGGACATTTCAGGTTCTGCTTTTGGTTCCTCTCCAGGGCTGCAGAGAGCTTCAACACTCCACAGACACAATTCTTCCTCAAAAGCAAGGACTGACAAGTGGTGATGACTCCCTGAGGAGAGATCTAGGCTCAGTGTCTTTCTCGAGCCTCAGTGGAGCGGCTGTCCCAGGGATTTTCCCAAATGCCACTGAGAAGGAGAGCACAGCTCACAAGGGAGGGCATCAGTGTTTCCTTGGGCTCTGGTGCCTGGGCCTGGCTGCACTCTAAGAGACAAGTGCCCAGGGCAGATGGACACAGGTTAGTGAATCACCTCTGGAAGCACCACTGCTTGCTGAAGGGAGGAGGAGATGTACAGTCATGATTCAGTCATCACACTGCTGATAAAGGTGTATCTGCCATATTGATGTCTCCTTCTTATGAAGGGGTCAAATGAGCCCTTCACTGTCAGTGTGCAGCAAGAAGAGCTTTGAGAACATGATTCATCTGTTCTGAAATTAAAATCAAGTGCCCTTTGGCAGTGCTGACGCCCTCCCAAGGAGTGTCAAGAGAGACTTGCTCCCCAGCCAGCCTTTCACAGCTCTGCAGTTTGGGGACTTGGCCCAGTCACATTAAAGTATTTCCACCACAAAGCCCCAGATGGGTGGAATTACAGACCATTGAAACATTAAGTCAGGTTTTAAAAGTGGAAATGTCCTGACACATCTAGCAGGAAGCATAGTGATTGGCATATTTTTAAAGTAAAAATTTAAAAATATATTCAGATAGTAATGTTTGCTCCTAGAAGTGAGACAAAAGCCCCATCCTTTAAATGCAGCTGGTGCAGCGCACGGGGAAACACCATCTACCCTAAGACAAAGTTGTTGAGAAAGTCCTTTGCTGCAGAAACGTGTTTGGACAAGTGGACCTGACCCTGACGATCAGGCCTACACCACAAAATAAACCTGGAGAATAATTTATCAGGTCAAGCACAGGCATCTCCTGCAGCTGATGCACAGGCATCCTCCACGGTGAATGCAATTGCTTCCATGAGGTGAAATCCCCATTCAGGAAACTGTGGCTGATGGGCTGAGGGTCTCCAGCTCTGCGACAGGCCGTGGAAATGAGGAAGGGAATAACATGGCTGTGCTCTTCAAGGCAGGAAACAAGTTGTGATTTCAGCCAACGAGGCTGAGGGGTCAGAAAACCATCGGGATAATGTGGCACTGGAAGAGATTTCCTTACTTCCTTAAGGTCATTTTATCCCCAGGGATTCAGACTGAGGTGGCAGCAGCACAGGGCAGCAAGCTGGCAGGACAGTCACTGCTCAAGTGAGCCTCTACTCCACTTGTCATTGGCTTTTTATGAAGCAAGGGCTCATTGCTGGCTCATGGTCAACTTGGTGTCTGCAGCACAACCCAGGAGTTTTTCTGCAACACTTCTTTACACCTGGACAGCCCACAGCCTGCCCTGCTGCACGGACTCGTTTGTCTCCAGACACAGGACTTGGCTGAACTGCAGGAGGTTCCTGTCAGCCCATTTCTCCAGCCTGTCGAGGTCCCTCTAGATGGCAGCACGATCTTCTGGTGTGTCCACCACTGCTCCCTGTGTAGTGATAGCTGTGAACTTGCCGAAGGCACTCTTTGCCTTGTCCTCCAAGATCATTAACCAAGATGTCGAACAGGATTGGAACAAGTATCGAACCCTGCAGACACCACTAGTTACTCATCCCCAGCTAGTCTTTGTTCCACTGATCATCACCCACTGGCTGAAAGCTGAAAAAGTTTTCAAAAAGGCAGTTTTCAATCTACTTCACTGTCTCCTGTCTAATCTGTACATCAACAGCTTCTCTACAAGGATCCTACGGAAGACAGTGTAGAGAACTACCCTGAAATAAAGGCTGACTACATCCACCACTCTTTTCTTGTCCACCAAGCCTGTTGTTTCATCATAGCTGGATGTCAGCATGGTCAAACAGGACTTCCCCTTGGTGAATCCATGCTGGCTATACCAAATCATCTCTTGTCCTTCACGTGCCTAGAAATTGTTTCCAGGATTAGCTGCTCTATCACTTTGTCAGGGTGTGTATGAGCTCCAGCAGCAACTCTCCTCATTGGCTCACTTGTGGCTTGGCTGTTGTTTATGCACTCCAGGAACCTCCTCGTTTGCTTATGTGCTGCTGTGTTGTCCCTCCAGCAGATAACGAGGTAGCAGAAGTCTGCTATAAGGACCAGTGCCTGTGAATGTGAGGCTGCTTCTATCTGTCTATAGAGAGCCTCCTCCACTTGCTCTTCCTGGTCAGGTGATCTACAGCAGACAGCCATTAAATTGTCACCTTTACTTGTCTTCTCTTTAACCCTTACCCCCAAGCTCTCAGTTAGCTCATTAGTCACCCCCAGGCAGAGCTCCACGCACTCCAACCTCTCTCTCACAGAGAGAGCAAGGTCCCCTCCTTGTCTTTCCAGCCTGCCCCTCCAAAGGGGCCTGCAATCCTCCACTGTGACACTCCAGACATGGGATCCATCCCAGCCCATCTCCATGATTCCTGCATGACTGTAGCCCTGCAGCTGCACACACATCTCTCACTCCTTGGGTTTATTGCCCATGCTGTGTGTATCAGTGCACAGGCACTTAAGCACAGGCAGCCCAGCACACTGACTTCCTAGAAAGGGTTTTGGGGACTTCTCCACAGGGATGCCTTGTAGGCACTTCCTTGCTTACATGCAACTGGTGACCCTGCTTCAGCTGTTTTCTTGATCTTGCTGTCACATCACCCCAGGCCTTTTGCTTGCTGACTTTGTCAATCAGTCTTCACAGACTGGTTACTCTCTCCCTCCCTCCATCATTCCTAGTTTAAAGCCCTTTTTACCAGGACAGCCATCCTGCTGGCAAAGGTAACAACTCTCCTGAACAGATGCTGCTTTGCAAACTGGGTCCCATGTTTGTAGGATCCAAAACCCTGTCACCAGCTCCAGTTACACGGCCAAATAATGACCTGGATTTTCCAGTGCCCTCTTCTTCCACCCTTCCTCTCACCAGCAGGCCTGAGGACAGCACCACCTGGGCCACCGTGCCCTTGACTGCCTTCCTGCAGAGCTCTGTGATCACTTGTGATGCTGTCCATGTTTCCACTAGCAGTATCAACACCTGCCAGCATGCAGCACAGCCTGGCACAGGGCCCTTTAGAAGGTTCTCTTGCAGCAGCTACTCATGCTGACATGCAGGCCTCTCAGGCCTTTAGTGCAAGGCTTAATGGAGCAGATATGTCTTGTCCAAGTCACTAAGTCCTGGAATACAATTTCTTTCACAAGGCTGCCCACATAGCTTGCCTCTCTCTGCAGTCTCCCTGGCTACCCAGGCAACACCATTAGCATGTTTAGGTCCTTGTCCTTCTGCAGAATGCTCCCCAGAATCCCTGCTAAGGCTGTCACCAGGATTTCCCCAGCTGAGTGCACAGTTGGTCATGTTCATGTGTGGTTCTCTTGCCTGAGCTTGTCTGCATGCTGGAATTGTGCAAGTGTTTGTCAGTGCAGATTCTTGCATGATTCTACATTGGTGTGCATGAGCATGTGTGTGTTTGTGTGTGCTTGCATGTCACTCATCATGAGGGAATTTGCTGGTCCCAGCAGGAGCACTCTGCACCACTCTGTCTATGAGCTGCACAGAACAGCCAGAGCCAGGAGCCTGAGTGCAGCTAGCAACAGAGCAAATCTGTCAGAGAACTGCTCACAGCACAGGCACTGAAATGCAGACTTCTGTATCTTCAGGCCTCCTTTTCCTGCCCCTGCAAAGCTCACACTCTGCTATTTCAGGTCCCAACAAGGATGGTGTGACACCAGTTTAGATTCTTAGTTTAATTCAATATGACAGCAGAGCTGGAAGCCATCGCTCTGCTCCTCAGCAGCCCAGAGCACAGCTGTGTCCCAAGAGAGTGCAAAAGAATGCAGTTTGCTTTTTGAGGCAAGGACACATTACTGGCTCATTGTCATCTTGGTGTCCAGCAGGAGCACACAGGTAATTTTCTTCAAAGCTGTTTTACTCCTGCGTGGTCCAGCACATGCTGGTGCATGGGGTTGTTCATCCCCAGGTGCACAACTTTGTCCTTGTGTCCAAAAGGGAAAGTGAAGGTACCTTGTTGCTCTCCCAGAGGCACTGCACCAAACCAGCTCCCTTCCATTGTGGCTCTGAAGGTGCTCACATCATTTGGGTAGTCTGTCACAGTCACCTGCACCATCACCTCCTCGCACTGATATCCCTCCTTCTGCTGGTACTGATCACCTGGCAATAGTGAGCCCAAGTACCTCCTGGGCACTGCTGAGCCCTCCAAGAACAGTGGCTGCTTTGTCCATGGGATGCTCATTTCAGATTTCAGTTGAGGGGCTGTGATTTACAGAACCAACCTCACCTTGCAGGCTGGACTGACAGAGCAGCACCTTACTGCAGAACTGTATGCAAAGGACTCACCAAAATGAGAAACACAGCAAAGGCTGCAGACTTGCCAGGATGCTGGAGAGAAAGGTCCTGCCCAGGAGCAGTTGTTCCCAGTGCCAGGGCTCCACCTTGGCACTTCTCCACTCACTGGCTCCAAAGACTGGGATTCTGCCTCCCATTCCTGTCCCAGTCTCAGTCCCTTTCATTTTCACTGTGCCAGCATCATCTGGGGAGCCCCAGGCCCTGCCCTTATGCCTTGCATAGGTGTAGAGCTGCTCTGGGATGGGGCAGCAGCAGATCCCCCTATTCTACCCCCCAACCAGCCTGCCCTGCCCCGCCCCAGCCAGCACTGACCCAACCCATCAGAATCAGGACTCAATCCCCCTGTCCAAGGAATTTATATGTTCATCCATTAGAACACCTTTCTTTCCCCCTAGCAGCTTCCTCTCCATCTCACGTGTGGAGAAATACTGAACAGCTGCTTTCAAAACAACAGAGGCTAAACTAAGAGAAACCCAAAACCTTTTGAAAAGAACATTACAGCTGCATTTCCCAGAGCCCTGAACGTTATAAAGGGCTTTCAAAACCCCTCCCACTAACAAGAGCACACAAGAGCAGATACACTCTGCGGCAAGGGAGAGATGTTCCCTCGCACAGTAAGGGAGACCAAAACCCAGGGAAAAGTACAGGAAGCCACTGAGAGCATCCACCCTCTGCTGTGAAGACAGGCAAAGGCAAAGGGTGAATGAGCCTCATTCTTGCACTTCTCAGCCCAGAGGTGTGACTGTGTCACACGCTCTGGCACAGCCTGCAGGATGCATCCGTTCTATAGCGCTGCCAGGAGTGCCTTGTTCTGTGGAGTGCCAAGAGTCTCCCGAGGGACAGGGATTCTGCATCTGGGAAAAATGATCTTCACCACGGCTGTGCCAACATGTGTCTTGCTAATCCAGACAGGTGGGTGCACTTCTTATTGTCTCCCACAATTTTCGTAGGCTACAGAGAGGTCTGTACTGACAAGATGATGAGGTCAGAGAGGAATGCAGAGGGGTGGTGGAGGCAGACACCTGAACTTTCCATTTCTCTGGAAATACAGAAAGGTTTGGGCCAAACAGCCTTAAACACAGAGCACGCAAGAGAAGGAAGCAAACTGTTCTACAGACACATTTCTGCCTGTTGCAGGTCTTGTTGGAGGTGATTCCTTGAAGCAACTCTTCTCCCAAGTGTCAGCTACAGTTGGGCAGCGAGTGGTTCTGCCCTGCCAGGCCACCACCAAGGACAGTGTCAACACTTTGACTTTCTCCTGGTACCGTCAGCCCAGGGGGCAAACACCCAAATTCATCCTGCAGGCATTTAAAATTTCAGAGAATGACAAGTTCCGCGAAGACCAATTCTCTGTGGTGGTCTATGGAAATAAAACAGCCCCCTTAGAAATTGCAACTGTCTCTCTCCAGGACACTGCAACTTATTACTGTGGTGTAAAGTACCACGTTAGTCTGAGCCCCATATCCGCTAGTACAAAGTCTCTGTCACTAAGAAACAAACAGCACAGCAGGGGTGAGGCTCTGCATCTGTGGCCTCCTTTGGCTAGGGCAGGGTTCATTTTCACCTGAAGTCTGGAGGGAGCTCTAGCCAGGGCAGAAAGCTGGACCAGCCAGTGGGTTGTTTGCTGCCATGCTGCCATCATGCCCGTGGCAGCAGGGCTGAGTGGGGCCGGGTGGCCTGGGGGGCAGGAGCTGTTTCTGGGTCCAGGGGGTGCGAGCCACGGTTGCCATCCAGAGCCCATGGGGTGATCACTTTCTTTTGTACCCTTTATAATATATTGTTATATCTATCATTACTGCTGTTGTTGACCATTCCTTCCGTGTTGTTGTATTAAATTCTCCTTATCTCAGCCCATGGGGTTTTGTATTTTTGTCCCTTCTCTTCCTCCCGTTTGGGAGGTGGGGGGTTAGCTGCTCCCGCCTGGCACTAAACCACCACAATCTTCCAACCTTGGCAGAGCTTTCACCCCTGAAATGAGCCTCTCCTTATATCAGCCCTTCCAATATCTTCCATCCCTACTTTTCCAAAAGACCCTGTCAATGCAGAGGTATTCAGAGTAGGGACGTGGAAATGTAGGACTATGGGAGTGTTTGCAGACGAGCTGAGACACTCAGCTTTCCTCACTTTCTCACCCAGAAACCAACAGCCCTCAAGGAAACAATCCATGCCATTTGACATAATGTCCTTACCCACTCTTGGTTCCTCTGGGCACTGACACTGCAGAACCCAGTGCTGCTGGGGTGACAACGTGCTGGCCAAGGTCTTGACCCAGCTGTGGACAGAGCTGGGGGATCCATGTCTCTGTTTTGCTCCTGGCCAGCTCTAGTCCCCCTTCCAACATCTTCCATCCCTACTTTTCCAAAAGACCCTGTCAATGCAGAGGTATTCAGAGTAGGGACGTGGAAATGTAGGACTATGGGAGTGTTTGCAGACGAGCTGAGACACTCAGCTTTCCTCACTTTCTCACCCAGAAACCAACAGCCCTCAAGGAAACAATCCATGCCACTTGACATAATGTCCTTACCCACTCTTGGTTCCTCTGGGCACTGACACTGCAGAACCCAGTGCTGCTGGGGTGACAACGTGCTGGCCAAGGTCTTGACCCAGCTGTGGACAGAGCTGGGGGATCCATGTCTCTGTTTTGCTCCTGGCCAGCTCTAGTCCCTGACACAGCCACCCACCCAATGGACCAAAGATCCTGATCTTGCTCCTCTTTGCAGAGCAGCCAAGGAGCAGGCATTTTCACCTTAATGCCTCAGCACTGGGCAGGGTGTCATTCTCTGTGCTGTGTATTGTTAAATGATGAGATCTTTCCACACCCCAGTCTGCATAAAGGCATCTTCTTTGGAAAATACCAGTAAATAAAGCGAAAGAAAGCGTAGTAAAACTAAGGAATACCTTAGTGACCAATAACATTGAAGACCATGAGGACAGAAGCTCTAGATATTAATAAAAGGTACCCCCTAATAGTGCCCTGAGATGATCAAATAATCATGATTGAGAAGATGAAGATGAAGATGATGAAGATGATGAAGATGAAGATGAAGATGAAGATGAAGATGAAGATGAAGGTGATGTTGATGATGGGGTTTCCCCAGGGTTGTGCTTGCTCTTTGGTACCACTCGGTACCCAAAGACAATTCAGTTTAGGCAGAGCAGATTCCAGGCAGGATTCAGCTTGGCCTGTTCTCCACACAGAACAGGCCAAGGGGCCTCCTGCATCCACAAAGCTCCTGTCTCCCACAGGAGCTCACCAAGACAGCCATAACTGCAGTACACCAGGCATCACCACACTGGATCTGAAGGACAGTTGCTTGTGTGCTGGCAGCAATGACAGGAAAAGATACCTAAGGGTGCCCTGGAAATTCCAGCTACCTGCTCTTTACCACCTTTTAGGTTCAGGATTGGCAGAGACCAGATCAGTGCAAGGGACTAAAAGGGCCCTGGGTGGACCATAGAGTGGGGTGAAGGTGGAGTGGGCAGTGGTGACAATGGTACAGGAAGGGCTAATGTGTGGCAAGACAGTGGTAGCTAAGAGGGAGCAGCTCTGTCTCTATATGTACTCTGTATGATTATTTCCCAGGAAGGATGACAAGAATACCCAGCTCCTGTGATGCTGGACTTTGTATTAACCAACAAAGGCAGCTTGGTTGTGGAAGTTAAGGGTGGGGGACAGTCTTAGCTGTAGTGACCAT
>NW_008616703.1:11879-15049 GCF_000691845.1 Merops nubicus
AAAGAAGCAGGATAATAAGTAAAATTTCTGCCCTGGACTTTAAGAGGGCAACTTTGTCCTCTTCAAAGATCTCCTTAGAAGTATTCTGTGGGCTAGGGCTCTAGAGGGTAGAGGGGCCCAAGAGAGCTGGTTAGAATTCAAACTCTACCTCCTCCAAGCTCAAGATAAGTGTATTCCCTTGGAAAAAAAATCAAGTAGAGGAGGCAGAACTGCATGGATAAGCAAGGAGCTCCTGAAAAATCTCAAATGGCAGAGGGAAATTTACAACATGTGGGAAAAGGGTCTGGTTTGGGAGGATTACAGAAATGCTGCCAGAGTATGCAGAGACTCAACAAGAAGGGGCAGGGGTCTCTTGGAATTTAGTCTGGCTTGGGAGGTGAAAGAAAACAAGGACTTCTTCAAATACATCAATGAGAATAGGAAGAGTAGGGCAAAAGGGACCCACTGCTAAATGAGGTGGGAGATGCAGTAATAGAAGACACAGAGATGGCAGAATTGCTGAATGCCTTCTTTGCTTCACTCTATACTCCTATGACCAGTCCTCAGGAATCCCAACCACTGGAAGTAAGGGAGCAAGACTTGGGGGAGGAAGACTCACCACTGGTCAGTGAGGACTGGGTTAGAGATTGCTTGGATGAAGTGAAAATGCACAAATCCATGGGCCCCAATGGGGTGCATCCACGTGTACTTAGAGGTGGCTGATGTTGCTGAGCTGCTCTCCATCGCTTTTGAAAAATCATGGAGAATGGGGGAGGTGCCTGAGGACTGGAAGAAAGCCAACCTCACTCCAGTCTTCAAAAGGGGCAAGAAGGAAAATCCAGGCAACTACAGACCAGTCAGCCTCACCTCCACCTCTGGAAAGGTGATGGAGCAGCTCATTCTGGAGGCCATCTCTAACCACATGAAAGTAAAGAAGGTTATCAACAGATTTACTAAGGGGAAATCTTGCTTGACTAATTTAATATCCTTCTGCAAAGACATGACCAAATGGATAGATGAAGGGAGAGCAGTGGATGTCATATACCTCGACTTCAGGAAGGCTTTTGACACTGTCTCCCCTAACATTCTCATAGGTAAACTCAAGAAATATGGGATAGACAACTGGACTATGAGGTGGATTGATAACTGGCTCAACAACAGAGTTCAGAGGGTCATGATCAGCAGCAGAGAGTCAAGCTGGAGGCCTGTGGCCAGTGGTGAACTCCAGGGATCACTACTGGGTCCAGTTTTGTTCAGTATCTTCACGAGCGACCTGGATGAGGGGAGCGAACGTTCCCTCAGCAAATTTGCTGATGGTGGTTGATGCACCTGGAGACTGGCTGCTAGAGAGCTAGGAGAAGGGAAAACTCATGAAGTTCAGTAAGGACAAGTGTAAGAGTTTTGCACCTGGGGAGGAATAAAACCAGGTTCCAGTACAGATTAGGGGTCATCCTGATGGAAAGCAGCTCCATGGAGAAAGACCCTGGAGTCCTAGTGGACAGTAAATTATCCAGGGGGCAGAAATGTGCCCTTGTGGCCAGGAGAGGAAATGGTGTTCTGCAGTGCATTAATAAATGCACTGGAGTCCTGTCCTGCAGGACATTAATAAATGTCCTGGAGTGCATGTCCAGCAGGTTTAGGGGGGTTCTCCTCCCCCTCTACTCGGCCCTGGTGAGACCACACCTGGAATACTGTATCCAGTTTGGGGCTCCACGATTCAAGAAGGGCAGGGATCTACTGGAGCAGGTCCAATGGAGAGCTACGAGGGTGATTAAGGGACTTGAACATCTCTCCTGTGAAGAAAGACTGAGAGAACTGGGACTGTTTAGCCTTGAGAAGGCTGAGAGGGGATCTTATGAATGTCTATAAATATCTGAGGAGTGGATGTCAAGAGGAGTGGGACAGGTTCTTTTCAGTGGTGCCCACTAACAGCAAAAGGAATGACAGGTATAAGCAAGAACATAGGAAGTTCCACTTCAATATGAGGAGAAACCTCTTTCCTGTGAGGGGTGACAGAGCACTGGAGCTACCCAGAGAAGTTGTGGAGTCTCCTCTGGAGACTTTCAAAACCCACCTGGATGCATTCCTCTGCAGCCTGTCCTGGATGACCCTGCTTTGGCAGGGGTGTCAGACTAGATGATCTCTCTTGAGGTCCCTTCCAACCTCTGACATTCTATGAGTCTAGGATTCTAAGGCATGAGCAGGTCACTGCAGCCCCAGCACCTCCCCACCAGCATCTCCCACTGCTCTCCTCTGCTGTTTCTTCAAATGGCAAGTTCCAGAGAACACAGCCCAATGTCACTGGTCACCCACGGGACACCCGTACAACCCAGCACAAGACAAGTGCGTGCAGAAAATCCCATTGTCAGAGGTTGCTGTTCACAAAGGAGACAGAGGAGTCCTGTAAAAAAATTAACTTTATTTTAATAAAGGGAGAATCCATGGGCATATCCCAGTAGGGTCTCTCCAAGTTGCTGGGGATGCAGCCCCCTTTTTATTCTAATTTCCTGGCCACATATGTCCTTCCTACATTGGCTGAAGTACTAGGAAAGTAGAGACTTCCTGATCCAGCTACTGCATATCGCCCTTAACATGTACCCCCATTCACATCATGCCTTCTAAGTCTCATTATCTTCATTTTATGCCTCCCCTGGGAGGAGAAGTTACTATGTGTGTCTATTAAGCATGCATACTGGTTCCTAACATTCAAAAATTTAGGCTACCCAAACTTCTGGAGGTAGGTAGCTGGTTTTGTTCAGTTTCAGTCAAGTTCTGAGGTTCTTCCTATCTCCTGTTTAGTTCTGATAGGTTCCCAGACTCTTCTTATCTTCTTGTTTGGTTCTTTTATATTCAAAGTGACCAATTTATCACTTTGGGGCACCAGTAGCTGCAATCACTTTGGGTCACCAGTAGCTGCAAACACAAACATTCCTTCCTCTCCACTCTACAAACTGACCCCTTATCATATGGAAAGGTATTGAAATACTGCTTATGGTAAAGAAACATTCCTTTCTCTTCTATCAAGGGCAAGAAAGGTGGCAAGATGTTAGACTTGATTACATGGGGAGTGTGGGGCTGCACTGCCGCTGGAGAAAGGGAGAGTGGGGCAAGGGGACAGGGGTACGGGGGTCGTTTCTGAACCGTGCCCCTTGTCCCGACAGGGCAGGGGAAGGGAGCGAGGCCAGGGCGGG
>NW_008616704.1:0-26267 GCF_000691845.1 Merops nubicus
GGCTCTTGGCGCTGCCGCAGTCGCTGGCCCGGGAGGAGAGAGGGAGGCCCTGCCCCGGGAAGCGTTCCGGGCAGCCAGTGCTTCTACGACTTTTGCCTTTGCTTGCGCTCGCCGTGGGCCAGGGAGCCCCGAGCCGTTCGTTGCTCGCAGAGCCAGGCTTGGGCGCGGCTCGCCCCCCCCCCCCCCTGAAAACGCCCCATGAGCGGAATTGCTGAGGTCTTGCGGCTGCCTTTTAGCCTGTGAGTCAGCTTAGATACCGCTTCCTCCTCCACCTCGAGTGAGGGTGGGTAGTGGGGCAAAGGAATGCTACCGTGTCTGTTAAAGGGGAGAAAAGTGAAACGATTTCAGGAGAGTCAAGCAGAAGTAAGTTATGTCCTTGCACGTGACAGCTTTGTGTTTAAGTCGTAGTCAAATGCAATATATGCACATTGATGTGCAGAAACAAACATAACGTGTCAAGAGTGGAAGGATCTTTCATGCCACTGAGTGATCCATCCTTTTGTGTACCTTCTGTTGATGGAACTAGTCGTGATAATCAGCCCTAGTGGATGTAGTTTACATAAGCTAATGTGTGGAATGATTTGGCTTGATTTTAAAACAAACAAACAAACAAAAAAAAAACACCAAACAACCAACAGACTTTTCCTGTACTGCCTCAAAAGTGAGAATAACTTGAATTTGGAGAAATAAATGTCCTTAGTTTTATATGCGTAATATCTTATTGGAATGAAGCATCTACTGAGTTATTAGCAGTGTCTGTGGAAGATAACAGTTTAAGTATCTTTGTGGTAGTGTGGTTTAATGGGTTTTTGAATCCTGTTCTTTAAAGCTGATTTTTTTTCTTTGAGTAGTGGCTTTACATGATCTGCTAAACTTTATCAGGTGATGTGGGGAGATACAGCCTGGCCCATTTGTACTTGCAGTTAGCATGGTCTATAGATGAATGGTTTTGAGTCCTTATTTCTTTTACCGCTGATATTGCAGATCTTTGTTGCTCTCCCTCATCTCTGCTGTTGCCAGGCCTTGCCCTACTTTTTGGAGGTCTGACAGAAATGTCCAAGAGAGAGAGTTTCCATTCTCTCATTCCAGGGATGCCGTTTTCTTGGCTCCGAAGTCTGGGAACACCCTTTGCTCAATCTCTGGCTACAAGAGTATAATAAGTGCTTCTTAAAATGCTGACTCTGATTGAGCAACATAGTTGTTTGTGCATACCTGACACTTTTTTCCATGGATCATGTGGGTTTTTTTCTGCTATAATGTATGTAAACTGTCCCTGGGAATTGAGATACTGGGCTGCTTTTAAGCACACGCTCTTCTGCCACCAAACAGTTATGTGGATAAGGTACTGAGTATAGACTAGGCCCAATATAATAACCGATTTAGAGACCAGTGAATACTATGGGGGTCGAGGTCAAAACAGATGCTGTTTCTTTTAGTAGAAAAACCTTATGATTCAGGATTACATGATGTGGATTTAGGAGGAGAACTGGTTGTAGAAACTTGCCTTAAGGTATTGAAGTATTAGTTTACTACTGGAAGGTAGAAGAGGATTCTTTTCCACTGTGAGGAAGAACATGTTAGTGCAGGTGTTTTCTACTTACATGTTCAAACCCAGCCAGAACTTGTCAAAACTGCATCAGATGAAAATCAGAACATCAGAGAACAGTGAGAGTGTTCTGAAACATGAGTGCCTTACAAAGCAGGGTGTGACAAGAGATCCATGTGTTCTCTGAGTAAAGATCTTTCTCTGCAAGGATTCTTGCAAAATCTCCCTTTTTTTTTTTTTTTGCCAGCTTGTTGATGATGGGCGGTCAGTTGCTATAGCATTGTTGTGTGCTGATGATATGAATCTCCCAGTTCCAGCTCTACATGATGATGTGTTAGTTCTGTTCCTGGACTCGCTTCAAGCTTTTTGTTTCAACAAGACTGATTCAATGCAGTTTTCAATTGATTTAGAAACAGGAGTTTTGCAAAAAGCTTTTTGGTGATTGTTTTGTGAAAGATTACACCATGATTGCTTTGGTCCTCGGGGCTCTTTCTCATAAGACATGTTCCCCAGGCCCCTCACCAGTCTCGCTGACCTTCTCTGGAGCCGCTCCAGCACCTCCGTGTCTCTCTTACACTGTGGTGCCCAAAACTGACCCCAGTACTCAAGCTGTGGCCTTACAAGTGCTGAGTCCAGGGGCACGTTCGCTTCTCTCCTGCTGGCTGCACTGTTTTTGATCCAGGCCAGGATGCTGTTGGCCTTCTTGGCCACACTGCTGGCTCATGTTCAGTCAGCTGCCCACCAGCACTCCCAGGGCCTTTTCTACCTGGCAGTTTTCCAGCCACTCCTCCCTGAGCCTGTGCCATTGCCTGGGGTTGGTGTGAGCCAAGTGCCAGACCCAGCACTTGGCCTTTTTGAACCTCATGCAGTTGACCTCAGACCATCGATACAACCTATCCCAATACGTATCCATTATTGGCTGTGCAGTAGCTGGGAGCTGACTCAGAGGGCATGGTATTTGAGAGGCTGAAAATAGTGCAATTTTGGTTCTAGGCTCAGTTATAAGTTAGTGTAACATCACTGGTCTTGAGATGTTTCTCTCCTTTCTCTCCTACCTCTCATCAAGCCAGCTCTTTTCCCTGTTTGATAATGGCTCTCTACAGCTTGACTGCAGAGGTCCTGAGAAAAAAGCTTTAATTTCAACAGACAAGTAATGTTTGCGGCAGGTGCCAACCTGGATGGCTAGAAGGTAATGTGAGTGGCAGTGTTTCCTTCAGTAGAGGAGTTTGAGAGCAGTTTTGGAAATGCATGAATCCTCTTAAATATTGCCTTTGGCTTATAACCTTTGGAAAACAAAATCTCCTCAGTTGTAAGACTTTCTGTAAAACAGTAATACAGCACAGGCAAATGTCCCTGGCCAGAAACCAGAGCTGAAAAAAGGCAGGGTGTTGTACCATAAGCATATCACATCAATGTTCACCTGCCTCAAGGTTGCATTGTTAATGGTGGTGTCACTTGAGAACTTAAATCTGCTTCCTTGCTTGGGATTGGCAAGATTCATTGGGCCATCACTTTCGGTGCTGTAGTGTTTCAGGACTATATAACAAGCTGATGTAACTGTAAATATATTTAGATCTACTTTGTTTTTTCTCTTTTCCAGCATTCTTTCAAGATGTCTACTGTGCATGAAATTTTAAGCAAGCTCAGTCTTGAAGGAGATGTAAGTATTATCTAAACAGGAAAAAGTTTTCTTACTTAAATGCCCTATGTTTCTTTCACAGGGCTGTGTACCAGCAATTGTTCTGAGCTGTACAGTTTACAGGATTCCACACAGCTCTTCTGCTTAAACTTTCACTGACTAAAAACCTAGTCAGCAGTGATCTGTTTTCAGCCACAAAGCAGCTGTAAACCATAGGACAATTATATAAATTAATGGCAATTCTTCTAACTGGCCAGCAGCATGAGCATTATTCATGTGCTGGGCCATAATGAAAGAGGTCACAGGACAAACTGGCTAATTTGGTCCCCTGTTCTTCCAAAGGAACAAGTGAGTTAAGGATCATTAGAGAAGATGGAAATGTGTTTGGTTTTGCTGATACCTTCCAAGATTATTTTTTTTCTTCTTTTTTTTTTTTCTTTTCAGTTGAAAATGAAGAATGTCACTTAATAGGAATTAAAATATTTGGGTTCTTATTCCTATAATGGTTGTCACCAAAATCAAACTACCTCTTGATAAAGCTTACTTTCTCAAACGTCTTTTCTCGTTTTCTCTTTTGAAAAGTGTAAAGATCTTGGTTTTGACTGTGTATTTTTCACCACATCTGCCCTTGATAGTTTTACTGAAGTACTGGAAAGCCACACTCTTGATTTCTTATGTTACAACATTAGATGGTAGGGTTACCAGTGTAGTGTCAGGATATTGTGCCATAAATTTGTGGTTCATTGATTGTCACTGAAGAGGAAGTGAATCTTATCCATGTAAAGCTGATTTTATACTGCAAAAGCAATCAACTCCTCAGATTTCTTAGCTGCGTTTCTTTCAATAGAGTATTACTTTTGGCATAATATTTGAGCAATCTGTTATTAAGGGCAGAAATGTTTCTTCCGTGATGCTCGTCAGTAGTTGCAAAAGTCAAATTTGAATACTGTTCCATGCCAGCATTTTCCTCAGAAATCCTGCCACGGAGTGTTAGAAATAAGAGGCAGTTGGTTTGTTTTGTAGATCCTAAGTTGGACACCAGAATTATTAAGTAACTAGCTTGCAGTAAGGATTTGCCTGGTTCCCTGATGCAATGATTCAGCAACTGATGTTAAATACGGTACTTCATCCACCTGTTTTTCTCCAAATAAAGTTTTTTAACCTTGAGGGTATAGAGTGGTCAGAGATGAGCTCAAGTCCTGTCCTGTGCAGTAAGAAATTTCTGCGTTATGCATCAGTGGTACAGTGATTGATTTGTTTCAAGACAAAGCAAGTGGATTGTTTGCTTCAGACTGCTCTCGTCTTCTCCTTCCTTTAAGGAAAGGAGAGAGTTGAGATGAAATTAATCTATGCTTGTAGTTTCTGCATCTATCCACACAGGCATATGGAAGGATTCTGTAGCAGAGATCTTGGTGTTAGGCTTTGTCATGTGCTCCATCTTTGCACTGAGAACTGGAAGCCCGTATTTTAGTCAGCACAAGGTTACCTGCTGGATGATGTCAAGTTACTCAGTTTCCAGATGTAATTGATGAATTTTTTTTTTTTTTTGAGGACAGGGAATACTACGATGCACATCTTGAAAGGGTTCTGGTTTTCTTAGAAGAAATTAAGCCACTTCAACCTTACTGTTAATGGTGTGTCCTTTTCTCTCATGTTCTGCTCTTCCCTGTAGGACTGAAATCATCAAGCTCAAAGGAAGTATACCAGTGGGAGGACCTCTGAAACACATTGTATATGTGGAGAGAGAAAAAAAAAAAATTAGAACTTTCTCTGCTTTAGTCTGTCCCAGACTGCTTGTGTTGTTACATACTAGATGAACTTTTACTGCCATGTCCTGGAAAATTTTGCATTGAACTAAATTGAAAGCCAGTCAGAGAAACTCTCTTCTCTGAAAACATATGGTACTATTGCTGTGGTACAGTAGTGTACCACAGTAATTGCAGACCATATAGTCTGGAATTTAAATGGCTGATTTTCCTAGGCAGAATAATTGCCCTGTGTCTGCTCCACCAAAGTACTCTATACTTTGCTCTATCAGGTGACTGTCTTACCTTTGAGGATGGTGAATTCGAAGCTGGCCCATTTATTAATAGACTAGCCAGCAGGTGGTTTCTCTTTCCTGGCTGTACACACACAAGGTGCTTCCTGCATCTTTTGACCAGCATCAGGGGATCTGAGTCCAGTTTGTTGGTTGCATTGGATGGAAGGACAGGGGAAAGACAGCTCCCAAATTGCAAATATGCTATGTAGTTTCTCAGTGTATTAGAACGTCTTACAGTAAAATGCTCTGTCCAGGTGACCTGGAAAATCCTAGAGGGGTGGAAGGCAGGATACCCATCTGCTAAGCTCACCAGGTGATTTGCTTCAGACTATGCAGTAGTGCTGGGTAATTGTAAGTGGGAAATGACTGTGTATACTAATGGGCTTTGGTTTAGGAATCTTTCGGGCACGCGGATTTCTCTGAGGCTGCATTGCACGTCTCCGTTTACTGTTTCTGGTGGTGATTTGATCTGCTAACAGGGAAGGCTGTGTTTTGAGGTGTGGCTGTGGGCCAAACTAGGGCCACTTTGCTCGATTTTGCTGATGGTAAGAAAAGAATGGTTGAGTTTATCAGTGCTTTTTTGACTTCCCATCTCCAGGGCATAACAGTGTCAAGAAGGCACACTGGTTGCTTGCCAGAGGAATCTCTTCAGGGCAGTGTGACCTCTAGAGGATAGTCAAATGCAGTCAAAAAAAAGTGATTTTTTTTTTTTTTTTTTAAATCTAAAATTTGTCCTTCTTTTAACAATTTGAATGTAAAAAGATCCTCCAGGGATATTAAACTATCCCTATATAGCTTTAGTCCTGTTTATGAACCTGGTTTTCTGTTGGGTTTAGGGACTGCAACAAGTTTACAGGTATCTTTACCAAGAAAGCTTAGACATGCATGGACTTAAGAAACAGCTACGGCAGTTTCAGGTGTTAATAACTACACCTTTCTACCAGAGGTTTAAGTCTCTCATTTGAACTCAGGAGAGTGGGATTTGTGAATACTTTGCTTGTATGAAAATCTGTGGTTAAACCTGCCTGTGGGACATGATACAAGCTAAACTGTTAGCTTACACTGATGCAGCTGAGAACAGTTGAATCTCCCTCCCTGGTCTGGTGACCTCCTCTTTGAAGTTGTAATCCTCAGGAGAGGGCAGTAATAAACAGCTGAAAAAAAATCTGGTAACTTTAAAACCTTGCAACTGTTTGCTAAGTGAACTTACCTGCAAGTCCTCCTACTCTTAGAAGAATTAATGTGAACTGTCATTTGGTTTTGTTAGCCTCATGCTGCTTAAACCAAGTATCTGCAGGCATAGAGTTTCAAAAGGAGATTGAGAGTAATTTATACTTTCTAAGATTATTTTGTTGCTAACTTTAAAGTCTGTGAGATAGGACACAAAAC
Source organism: Merops nubicus (assembly GCF_000691845.1). Classification (NCBI taxonomy): domain Eukaryota; kingdom Metazoa; phylum Chordata; class Aves; order Coraciiformes; family Meropidae; genus Merops; species Merops nubicus. The sequence continues at coordinate 6,616 of NW_008616704.1, forward strand.
TTGTTCTGACTGACTTACTCATTGGTAATCTTCATCTCCCTGCACTTTTTTTTTTTTTAAATTATATTCTATAATCCAAAGTAAAATATTGGCTTCAAATGTAAAATACTTCAGACTTATACTTTCTTTGTAGTCAATTACCTTCATATCCATCCAGAAAACTCCAGATTTTAGAAGACTGGAATTTAGTGAGTAAACTTGGAATGTGTTAGAGTTTAGCTGCAATAATATGTAATATCTATTTGGATGTATTACTTGTTATAGTAAGCATGGCTATGAGTGAATTTCTGGACAATACACATGGGGAGAATAGAGTTCAGTGGCTTTTGGAAGAATTCCATTTTCACAGATACCTGATAGTAGGTTCTGTATTTTAATATTTGGCTAAATACCAGTTAACCAAGAAGGATGTGTTCCATTAACTGCAGCAAGGACAAGATTACATGTTTTAACTTGGAGGTGTTTTTTCTTCTTTTTTTTTTTTTTTTTTTTTTAGCATTCTCTTCCACCAAGTGCATATGCCACAGTTAAGGCCTACTCAAATTTTGATGCTGACCGGGATGCTGCAGCCTTGGAAACAGCCATCAAGACCAAAGGTGAGGAACACGGAATGTGACTTTGATTCTACTTGTAAGATAGAATGCTGGTGTTAAAATAAAATATATAAAAAAAAACCAAACCAAACCAAACAAAAACAAAAAAAACCCAACCAAACAAACAACAACAACAACAACAACAACAAAAAACAAAAAAAAAAAAACCAAAACAAACACAAACTACTATTTCTTGAAACTGATGTTTATATATCCTTACTCTAGGATACCTGTTTTAGGGGGTGTTGGATTGCTCAGACCTCACTGATGAAACCTTGACTGAGTTAAATTTTGAACTCTGTAAATGCATGTTTTAGATAAACTTTTGAAGTTTGCAGCCAGGAGTTGTTGAAGTTAGCACTGAAAATGTCCACTTTTTTCTGTTTACTCATCAGTACTTCAAATTCTACTACTTTTCTGCCACTGAGAATGAAGTACCAACTTCTATGGCAGTGATTTGGGACCGAACTATGAATCATGGATTTCTACTATATTATTGGGTTGGGCATGTCCTCTTTCAGCTCTCCAAACAGCTGAATAGGGATGGTTCGAACCTTTTTCTCTGGGTTTTGAATGAAGTACTCCTGTATCTTGTATTAATTTGGGGTCAAAGAAAGTCCTAGAAACAGAGTGTAGTTTCTGAAAAGATATTGTAGTATTTCAGGGGCAGCGCGATGTGAGAGTCCCCTCCTTCTCCAAGCCAGGCTCTCAGGTAGGCTGCCATCTCCTTATGTAAGTGCCAGGATCCAGCACTTCACTGGCTGGTAGGAAACCATGATGGAAAGATGCAGCTGCATGGAAAAGCATGGCATACTGAAACGATCTTGAGTACAGGGAGTACAAACTACAACTTGTAGTTATACCTTGGTGGTGCTCCCAGGGCAGTAGTCTTCTGTCCATGTCCTGCTCTGTAACAAAGAAAGGGTGTGCCATGCTTTCCAGATTTCCTTCAGGCCAGAGAAGCAACAGCTGGATGTAACTGGAACTGCCAAGTCTTTTGTCTGCATGTCAGGAGAGGGAGAAATTTAAAAGCTAAAAAGCTTCTCATCATCAAGAAATGCAGTCTTCCATCAGTACCAACAAAGCACGTTTGACTTGCTAGAGAATGTAAAATATTGCCCTTCCTCAACAAGCATAAGGCTGTTCAGTTTCTGTGTGATGCTCTGTTGTGCCCTGTGTATAGATTAGCTCAACTGTATGAGCTAAATAGAAGGAACTAACCAAGTAGAAGAGTACTAACAGAGCATGTGTTAGGCTTCCTTTTAGTGCTTTGTAGGAGAAAAGCCTACTGAAGTCTCTCTTCTGTTGCAGAGTTACTCCCTACCATTGTGACTTGCTGTATCTCAAATGCTTTGTTTAACAGTTTTATTGTCAGACAGGTTTTGAATAGGTAATTACCTGCAACCTAAACCGCAATCTTTTATTGAGGTTTCATGGTATACATTTTTATTCTGTGACTGGCAGAATTCAAACACAGGTTTGGCGTAGGAAAGTTCATTTAACGTCCATCTTTAATAAATTAATTATATGCAGAAATTGGTAAAATTACTATGAAGTCTTTTGTTAGTTTGAATTCACGGTTTATATAGCATGTCCAACATGCCCATTCCTTTTAAAAGAGTTTTTAAAGTTACAGAGTAAAAGTTTAGAGGGAATGTGCTGGTGGGAGAGGATAGTGCCTGAAGTCCACCAAACTGCATCAGTTACATATTAAGAATATTAATAGTATAATAGAATCATTAAGTTTGGAAAAGACCTCTAAGACCATCACCCAACACTGCCATGGCCATTAAACCATGTCCCCAAGTTCCACATCTACATGTTTTTTGAAAAAAAAAAAAAAAAAAAAAAAAAAAAGACAACAAAAAAAACTATTTTTTTTTTTAGGGTGCATGGGGACTCCACCATCTCCCTGGGCAGCCTGTTCCAATGTCCCACTACTCTTTCAGTAAAGAAATTCTTGATAATATCTGGTCTAAACCTCTTCAGGTGCAATTTGAGCCCATTTCCTCTCATCCTATCGCTGGTTACTTGGGAGAAGACCCAACACCCATCTCACTCCAACCTCCTTTCAGGTAGTTGTAGGGAGCAAGAAGGTCTCCCCTCAGTCTCTTCTCCAGGCTAAAAAATTTTTACTATTTTTACTAAACAGTATCTCATTGCAACATGGTTTGGTGAAATCTTGTTAAGCAAAATAGCAGAACTGAAATCATGGTTGTATTTTATCTAATTTTTTCTCACTTGACTTCAGTGGAGTCAGAATTTTTTTCCACGGAAGTAAGACCCTGCACACCATGAGCTCAGATGACTAGTCCTAGGACTGTGTCAGTGCCAGACAGGCGATGGTGCTGAGGTCTCAGGACGGCTAATCACACACATCTCCCACTAATTTGATGCCAGCTGCGATCCCGCTTCATTCATATAGTTTGATGACCTGTGTAGTACCAGTTAGGGCAGAAATAGCTTCTGGTGTTCTGGCCATGCTGTCTTTGAAAATTAAATTTAAAAGAACAGTTTTCTAGTAAATGAGCTGAATGAATATATGCCAGCTCTGTTCTCACCGTGGCCTAGAAAGTTAAGTGGCTGTCCATATCATCCATTTTGTTCAGAACAATTCTGGTGCTGGTGATGTATCCCATGGAAATTCAAAGATGGTGTCTTTTAAAACAAAGAAATTAAAAACTCTTAAGTGATCATTTTGGTTGTGTTAATTTCCACTTTTTTTTTTTCTAATTGAGCCATAACACTGAAATCTTATGAATGCAACAGAGTATGTCTTCTATAAAGAAAGTTGTTATTAAGAGGTGTGTTTTTATTTTTTTTCAAGGTTTACTTCTCCCCACCACCATCAAATACATTTCCCTTTGCAAGATATTTTCCTTTTTAAAAAAAAAGTGTCTCATTTTCTGCTGCCAATTGATAAGAATGCACACATAAAATCTGCCCAGACACAGTAAATTTGGAAATAAACTTTAGTTTCATTACCCTGAAACTTCCAGAGATTTTGTTGAACAGCAAAGAAGCATGTTTAAGCTGCTCTCCTACTCCACCACACCTCAGCAGATGTGAGTCAGCATTCTCTCCATGCAGCACGATTCCCAAGTGTGAAGTACAAGCACTTTTTTTTTCCCATTATGTTCCAGAGGAATGAGTTAACTTCATATTCCTATCCATAAAGCATATGAATAAGAAACTTGGATGGTGTCATTTGTGGGCCTTCTAATCTATCAGAATTGTGATAAAATTTGAAAATATAATTTCTTTTATGAACGCCAAGAATCGTTTAAATTTAGAATTCAGTAAAAAGCTTAAGACGTTGACTTACGGTGTGGCTCTGCAGTAGCTGAAAGGCTCAAGGTCTGTTGCTGGACTAGGGGAATTTGTCTTCTTTTAAAGAATGGGAAAACTTTAAAACGTGCAGGAGTAGATCATGGCTGAAATGTGCAGTCAGCGTGTTTTCAACCCAAAATTTGTAACTAAGACATACGATGCTTTCCAGGGCCTTTTACTTTTGCAGGCCAAGCTCGTGTGAATAAAAGCACTGATGTAGGTCTGCCTCAGCATGAGAAAAGGATGTGGGGCTAACAAGTGCGGTATTTCATCATGAAAAATATGGTGAAGATGGAGAAAGGAATTTTGAACATGACTCATGGTTTTAGATTCTGTAGCCAGCGGCTAAAAAGATCTTGTGCAACAGTCACACTTTGTATAATTAATTTTATAGTATCTGCTGCAGTCCTTTGTTTCAAGTTGCCATGAGGTTTCTTTGGGTAATAAGAAAGATAAATGTAAATGGATTCTTGCAGGGATCTCACTCCTGTTAGTAGCTGCTGATCCAGTCCTTGCTTTCTATTTTTTATTTCAAAAAATAATCATTTACACTGATGTATGTGCAAATATGAAAGAAACTATTCATAGTACCTGTGGTAAATGGAGAAACCATAGTTGAAACTCTGGGTCTGTTTTGAGCTCTTTGCTAGAGAGCCACCTATTTGCTTCAAAACCTGGCATGCAACTCGCCAGAGAAAATGACTTTCATTTAGTACATAAGCTTTCTCTTGCAGAAGAATATGCGCTGCAGTACGTGTGCAATATTTAGAAATAATTTTGCCTCTTCTAAACTGCATCCAGTCAAACAAATGGTTACACAGCACATTATAGGTTAGCTTGAGACTTGAGCATAACAATGAGAGCCGTTCTAGCTGTCTCCTCCGTCCCTCTGCTTATGAACTGTGCTGCCTCTTCGGTTTGGGAGACTTTATCATTTAGACATTACTTCCAGTTGTGCTGTTACTCTCTACCTGTCCAGGCAGCTTGAACGTCATGTCCAGGCAGCTTTGGTTAACCAATAATGTACATGAACCTTTTCAGTTCTGTTCAGATACATTCAATGTTGGAGTGTGCCATGCTAGTTTCCTTATTTATTTGTTACGGCAACTCCTTCCCCTGGCTGCTTTCTGTACCTGTTGCTAACAGTTCCTTTGTTTTACCTTGTAGTAGGCAGGGCTTGCATTTCTAAACATTCTCCTTTGAATAATGGAGGCCAGCTTCTCACAACAGCTGTCTCTGTAAGCTCATAGTAAGAGAAAGCATTTAAGTTTAATGCTTAGTTAAGGAACACAAATACAGCTTGTTTGGCTTTTTTGTGTTGATGTAAATGAACGAATAGTAGCTGTCCTTGTGGAGAATGCTTTGAGAGACTTGGATGTTTGCAGGGTGTAGCAATTGTGTGTCTGCTGGCTTAGAGCCCTATCATAAACTACAGAGATAACTCAGATGCGGCAGGTTCGTTTCAAGAAGCTCAAGAGCCTCCTATACAGCCAGACTATGGGATATCTTTTGTGTTGCCAAGACCAAGCTGCAGAAGAGAATTGTGATCAGAGGAGGAACTGTGCCAGTCCAAAGAATGCAAGTTCAGGAGAATACTGTTTGAAAGCAGCAAGTGAAGTGGGGAAAATGAGGGAATCTGAAGTGCAAGTTAGTAGTCGAAGGCAGGAGCAAGTGGAAAAGTGACAAGATGATGCCTGCATTGGAAAGAACATAGAGTAGCAACTAGCTGTATCTAGGAAATAACATCTGGAAATCTTGCTTCCTGTACGACATAAAAACTTGTTCTTTGTGTGCATTGACCTGTGTTGATGACCCCTACAGGATCTAAAGCTGTGGTGTCCAATAGGCTCTACTGACAGACAGAGGATCTAATCCTAGATGTGTGCTTTGGTTTTTAACTTACGATAAATCTTAGCGATCTTCTTGAATTCAGCCTGCAGTAGCATTTGAGTGTGTGGATTTTTAAAACTAAACTTTCACTGATACGTAGTTCACTTAAGAGAGAAGTTGGGTGTTTGAGTATCCAAGTCCACTAGGCATGCTGGTTAAAACTCAGCATGGACCTTCAAGTGATGATTTCAAAAAAACAGCACATATGTACTACTTCTAGTATCAAAACTGTATTCTGAGCCTCTGAGGTGCTGAGAGAGTGAAGTGTACTGATTTATTTTCCCATTTTTATGTCTGAAGTGCTAGTTAAACAGAAAATAGCACTGCTTTATTAAGAAGCCTGAATTGAAAAGGTTGTACTGAAAAGACAGGGCAGGCTTTAGTAAGTGTAAGTTCATGTCAGTTTTGAAACCTGTGCTCTTTATCAACATTCTGCAGAATGCTGAGTGACCAAACACATGTACATAGACACCCAAGTAAAGCAGAAGTAACAAAGCTGGTCACAAACTAGACTTTGTTGAGGTGTATATGTGCTTCTGTGCACAAAGATCTGCAACACATCAAAATTTTGGACTGTAGTAATTGGTTGCCCTTTTTCCAAGGCCAGGACACAACATACATGAACTAATAAGAGCTGTTGAGCTCTGCTTCAGACAACACATATGCTGTGTTTTGAGTGTTGGAGAAGATAATAATAAAAAGAGAACAGTAACAAGAAAGCTTCTTTAACTTTTCATCTTATGTCTTTGTAGGTGTGGATGAGGTCACCATCATCAACATCCTGACAAACCGCAGCAATGAACAGAGACAGGATATTGCTTTTGCCTATCAGAGAAGAACCAAAAAGGTAGCAAAATATGAAGAAATGCCAAGTACTTAATATTATTCTTGTGGATGGATTTTGTTTATTCAGGGCTTGTGTGTTTCATGGTTAACTGGATGTAAACTGAAGTATTACTTGGTTATCTTTCACGGAAATTAAAGATGAATCTATTTTTCCATGCTGTCACAGTTTAGGGATGGTGACACTTCAAAATCTGTTGAGTATGCATAACTGGGACTGAAGTCTTTTGGGCAGACAGTGGTTTTCTAGCACCTCTGGGAATCACAATGGGTGACATATTGGGCAGCCAACTACAGGACTAGGTAAAGTACACTAAACAGTCATGCAAAGACATTGACATGAAATACTTCAGTTTGAAGGAGAAGATAAAAGGGAGATGCTTTAGGGTATTGATTTATTTAAAAAATATTTTTAAGACAATTCAGCATAAAGAAAGCATTCTGTAGTAGTATTCCCAGAGCTAACTTAAATGAGAAAAGACTGTAGTTAGTGCCCTACAACCGCTAGAGATACAGAACAAAGTGATAGGAGTTCAACTATCACTAGATACTACCATGTCAGAAATACCTGAAGTACTGCTCTATTGATGGAGAGAAATCTGTAAAAAGTCTGCAGAATTCTGCATGAGTCTTTCTTTCTGGAAGGCAAGAGCTGTTCTCTTGATTTTTGAAGTTTTGAGAAGTTGATGTTTTATGCCTAAGAAAAACAGGAAACTTGTATAGAGTTAGGATTATAATGAGTGTGTCTCTTTCAGATGTGCCAGACCACAAATGATAGCTCTCCAATAGCAGCCCAGAATGCTCATCCGAAACCAAATGTAAATCTAGGGTTATATTTTGGAAATTCATCAGCTTTTGTGCATGGCTCACATTGGCACGTGCAGAAGCACGCCCAGGTTGATCGCAAGCATGTGTGCACACCTCTGCACCCTGACAGTCATGCCCTGGGGCACTGGGAGAATCATCTGTGTTAAGGGGGACCCTGGTTTTGTTTACTGTTTTGCATGACCACAAAAATGCACTGTTGGGAAAATCCGCAACTTCTTTTATCTACTTCTCTCTCACCTGTTTTCCTTGCTGCAACCCAAGAGCAAACTGAATTTATCCAGTTTAGCAAGCGCCAAAGACTAAAATGGTCTGTAGAAACAATGGAAGTCTGCAGCAGAAACCACTTAATGAAATGAACAAGTGAATGGCAAGAGAGGAGGAAGTAGGATATGAGAAGGTCTGTAGCTGTATCTCTTGGGGACAGTATCCCATGGTGGTCTTTGGTGACAGGTTTGCAACGTGTTGTGTTGTGCTGGGGCACCCATTTTGCGAGTTATGGAATTTCTGAATAGATATTTATAATTTTTCAAAGTCACAGATCTATCTCTAAGCCTGCTATATGAGGGCAGGTGCTTGTGGTGTAGCTTGAAGTGTTTTGTTGCAGTTACTTTTGTAAATCCTGTTGTAGAGATTAGTATTCGCTTCAGCCCTAACACCAAAGTGCAAAGGTTGCAGAAACTTCACTCAGCTAATTGGAATTCATGGCATTGTCCTAAAACTTATAAAATAAATATGCAGTGTCATTGCTGTTTCAGCTTATGTCTGAAGAATGTGTTTTCACACAAATAAATGATGGAATATTGTATTCAAAATTGAGTTATTGTACTAAAATATTTCTTAGACTAAAGCAGCTAGGTGCTGAAAACCCCCATTCACTATCTTGGTCAATCTGTGCAGTAAGTGCATATAGCATTAGCATTTATTAGTGCCCTGGACTAAATGGGTGACTGGAAATGAACTAGGTGCCTTGGCTCTTTATCTCTCTGGCATAACCTTAGCTGCAGTTTTGCTGAGATCATTTCTCTACCCCTCTTTCCCCTGCCCTTCAAGCTCACAAATTGTTATTGGAGAAACCAGCAACTGAAATGCAGAAATTCTCTTCTGAATGCTAAAGACTTAACTTCAACTTAGGGAATACGTTGAGCTGTGTGAACCCCAGGCTTGATCCCAGGGGTGTCAACTTTGTAACTACCCTACAATGAAGCTGATAATACAAATTGCATCTGAAACCCATAAAAGAGGAGATTCCTCTATTTGCTACAGATTTGCATGTGTCCTATGAAGTGAACATACTTGACTTTCTTTTTCTAGGACTGACTGACAATTAATAATAGAGACCTTGGCTACATTCTTGAATACAAGGATAATTTTTTTTTTTATTATTTTTTTTGTGCTTAGGGATGATTTTTTCTCTTCACTAGCTGCTTGGGAACTCAGCCTGTACTGTGCCGTCGATTTTCCAAAGTCTTAGCTAGTAAAGGCCTGGGATAATAGGAAAATTACAAATAATACTCTGCCGATGGAGAAATGCTGACCACAGGGGGTCAAACTCAGATCCATCTGTGTTTATTAGCTCCAACAGTGTCAGTGCTTCAAGACTGGAGCAGAGCTGTTCAAACATGTCTGCACCATGCTTCCCAGTACTTTGTCAGCAGATTTCTTCTTTTCAGAGGATGAGAAGATATTCCTTTGCCCTAATTTCTTTCTTAGGCTTTCATAAAAGAAAAGCTCTTTACGTTCAGTTTCCCTGAGAGTTGTGTAAGAAACACTTGCAGGCTTGGAGACTTGAAGCACTACAGGCTAAATTTCTCTAGACATCAGAAGTGAGCTTTAATTGTTTTCTTCTGTTATCTCTCCTTTTTTTACAGGAACTTTCTGCAGCACTCAAGTCTGCACTGTCAGGTCATTTGGAGGCAGTGATCTTGGGCTTGCTGAAGACACCAGCACAGTATGATGCCTCTGAACTGAAAGCTGCCATGAAGGTAAATGAGTTTTGTAATTTAAGTCTATGTTTTGTAATAATAGTCTGATGTCACTGTCTCAAAAATGAGTATGGATGTTTTATCCAAGGCCACAGTTTTCCAACAAGTCCACTGAGTTTTTTTTTTTTGTACTACAGTTTAAGTATCCATCTGCAAGGCACCCAACGTGAGAGAAATTCTGGATCCATGTAATCATGCAGTCCTCTCTTTCAGAGAAAATTTTCATCTGGCCAGGAATAGCTGATAGGCTGCTCTGACTGCTTGTTGCCTTGAGACCAGAAAACTGCTCTTAAAAATGGTGTATAGGTTCATAGTGCAAAAAACTATTAAGGGAGCAGATGTTACATAGAGTCATTAAATCCTCTGCTAGCATTTATAGGCTTAAGCAGTACTTTCCAGTTGCTGGGTCATATCACTGATCTTGAAAGGTCATCCTGTAGCAGACCTGCCTCTGTGTAGAACACGAGGAGGAGGAGGAGACATCGAAAGCAATCTTAGGAGAAACAGCACAGCAGTGAATCACTGTATTCAGTCCCCTACAATCACAAGCAAACACAGAATAGACTGCTAGTTTAGAAGGATCTGCTCTGCAGGCCACTGAAATAAGCCTATGAGACGTGCTCATGCCTGTGTGTTCATCTTTTCAAGCAAACTAAGGTTTGAGAATTTGTATTTGTCATCATCACTTAAATTAGGACTGTTCTTGATGAGGTTATTTTTTTAAAAAAATATTAAGAAAACAAGTATCAAAATGTGTTTTCAAATTCAGAACAAGACCGAAAAAAAAAAAAAACAATTAACTGATTTCTTCAGACTATGAAAAAGGAGTTATAAAACAAATAGGCAAACAGCAACACCACCTCCACCACAACCTCCCCCAAAAATGCCCTCAAACTCCCAAACCCAAAAAACTAACACAGTATGGTGATGGTAACTCTTTAAGAATGGGACAAAGCCCTTCTTGGAGTAATCGGATGCTGCCCTCTTCTGGTTTAAGTAGAGGCTATCCATAATTTACTGTACATCACATTATTTTGGGCTGGGGCGGGGGGAAGTGGTTTGGGTTTTCTTAACTGTCTGACATATGATGTATTTAGGATGAGGATATACTTATACAGCTGTATTTACAGCTCAAAGACCAAGCCACTACCTCAGAGTAGCCAAAAATGTAGAGTATTTTATTCTCTCCATAGGTCAGCTATCCCCATCCCCCAAGTACCTAGTCTAACATTCTGCGTTTGCCTGAACTTAGGTTTGATAAACAGAGCATAAGCTATGAAAGGGGAATTAAAGGTGGGTCAAGCAAAGTTATTATTGAGGAGTTAATTATTTTTCTCGTATGCATTCTTACAAAATACTTAAAATATTTAGAAACTTAGATGTTATTAGCCATCATTTCTTTCCCAGATACCTGTTAGAACCACGCTATGGAAAGCTTTCCTAATTCTCCTAGCTGTGAACCATTTTTATAAAATTGCTTGAGTTTAGTCTTTTTTTCTTCTATTCTTTTTAATCCCCTTCAGTAGAGACACTTCTTCCAAGGGGATAGCTTTCCACACAATTACCTCCCTTTTCCACATGTGAAAGACTGCAGCCAGGAAGTTTTCCCAAGGTGTTACCCAGCAGACTGCTCTCTTGTGGAAACCATGCCTATTTTTGCCACATACAAATTTGCGTTCTGCTATAGGTGCGCTTAACAAACAGCATCCTAACTGGAGGTGCAAGAGCATTTTTTTTGTCTGTTGGTGATGCTGGAAGATGAGGGTAATAATATTAGCATGACCATGTTCCTTGGTAGGTAAGAAAAAAAAATTGAATAGAAGAAGTCACCAGTGGAGTCTTATTGTTAAAAAAAATATTGAGTCTTGTGTATACCAAATGCCTTCACCAGTTAGTAACCCAGGCACCCTTGATGAGCACTGGAGAGAGAAGCATATTCAGCTTATCCAAGTTAGTCTTCTGTTCTGAGCTCATCCTTCAGTGTTTACCGTCTTTCTCCAGGAGCAAGAATATTGCAGTGTTGCTAGCAGGGTTTAGGTTTTTTTTTTTCCTTTTTAATTTGGCTGCTTACCTGTGTAAAATAATTGAACAAGTTTCAGAGCGCATTGATCAAGCAACGTTATTTTGGGGTAGCTGAGTTACTGTAAGGTTTAATTGGGAGCTGGTACATTTTGATGTGGTTTATAACTTTGTTACAGTGCTGATACCCACATAATGTTTAAACCAGTAGTAATGCAGCTTAGTTCAAAGTACTGATTCCTTATTGACATTGATCACAAAAGTGGCTTTGAAATATTGTGTAAGACCTCAGTTCATTCAGCATGTTCAGAACAGTATAAAAAATGAATATTTGGCTTATAGTAAATATAGTTTTATTCCTTAATATAGCTAATGGTGTAATATTGCTTCGTCCGTATTTGTGCATTGTGAAGTACATGGAAAACATGGACAATTCAAGAGGGGCTATTTACTAGCTAGATAGCAGAACATGCCTAACTCCCTGCTGACTTGAGGCCAAGGCTAATGATAGTGTCATTCTTGGCTTCGCATCTATAGTGGACAAGTTGTATGGAGGGAGGCAGGGAAGAGCAAGTTGGTTGCTGCCTGTTTGCATGCTAGATAATCAGATTTTTTTTTTCATGTGCTCTCAGTGAACAGAAGACAATCACACATGGGCCGTGATAAGTTGATCTCATCCAGTTATGCTGGTGTGGAGGCCACTGAGTGCTACAAACACAGCAAATGCACATGCCCCAGAGATAAAATCTACAGGATCTCCAAACTATTGGAGTACTGTTTTGCAACTAAAATTGTTCCATCTGGGGTTTCTCAGGCACAGTTAGCAAAAAATATCCCTCAATGATTGTGGTTCCACTGGAGCGGAGAAAAAAGATGTCTGTAAAATGTTTTTAAAATATTCAAGCATGCCTGTTTGTTTTGCACACCTAACTGAATCATGTGTGTTGCAGGGTCTGGGAACTGATGAAGACACACTCATTGAAATCATCTGCTCACGAACAAATCAGGAGCTTAGTGAAATTAACAGAGTCTACAGAGAAAGTAAGTTGATGTTGAAAGTTTCAGTGTACTACATTTTTACACTAAATTACTTGGATAAGTTCCACTCAGTGTGAATTCGGTTAGTCACACAGTATCTGCTTTTCTTGGCTGGCAGTTAGACATAAGCTACTATTTTGTACTGATGTCCTGGATATTTGGGTGTGTTCCTATAGTTCCATCTTGTTGCTTGGTAGCAAACCAATTGCAGAACATTTACTGCACATGTAAGTTGTGTCTAAATGAATTTTTTTTCTAAGCTACATGCTTTCTGTGCATAGTGACAGAATAAATGATGTTAGATTTGGGGATTCTAGGATCAGCTGTATAATAGGTAGGTGAAACTGAAATCAGTTGAAGCATACTTGTAAGTTTATTTAGTAGACCTGCAAGAAAAAACAGGATATAAAACTTGATAGAAGCATATATTCAATTTTTCAACTTTCCTTAAGCGTGCTATCTGATTGAAGCTATAATTTTTAGTTGACTAAGTAGATATGAGTGATCTAAGAGCCATCCTCAAAAAATAATACTTTTCCTTTAATATCCCTTACATTTTTATATTGGCCATTCTGGTTGATTTCATTGCAGTTCAGTAATGCAGCTGTCCGGTGCCTGTTTGTTTCCCTGAGCATCACCACAAATAGTCTGAAATGTAGCAAATGGCTGTGTGCTAATGCTTAATAGTTGTCAAGCAATTCCAGTTAAGTGCTGGCGAAATACAAAAGGACAAGCAAAAACAATGTAGCTTGAAAGGCTGGTTTTGAAAAAAAAAAAAAAATAGTATGTTATCAGCAAAGAGAATTTGCTGCTGTAGGTTAGGTAGCTGTTGAAAAGCACAAATGTGATTTTGTAGCTATATAGAGTGGGACCACTTGGGAAGAACTCACAGATTCATAGAATGGCTTAGGTTGGAAGGGAGCCTAGAGATCAGCTAATCCAACCTCCCTGCCATGGGCAGGGACATCTCTCAACTAGCCTAGGTTGCTCAAGGCCTCATCCAACCTGGCCTTGGACACCTCCAGGGGAGGAGGGCATCCACAACCTCTCTGGGCAATCTAGTCCAGAGTCTAGCCACCCTCATAATGAAGACCTTCTTTGTGAGATCTAGTCTAAACTTGCTGTCCTTCAGTTTACAAACATTTCCCCTTGTCCTGTTGCTGCATGCTTTTATGAAAAGTACCTCTCCAGCCTTCCTGGACACAATATTCCTTTGATTTATCTTAACAGCTTTTGTCTTTTGCACTGAACTTGAGGTTGTCCAATCATAAATGCACAAGTGAAGAAGTTTTAAATGCTATGTTTATCAAACAAGAAAGCATTTGTTGGCAGCTAAGAATGTAGTAATTGGATATTGAGCTTGAAGGAAAATTTCCTTCCTTTTAATAGTCTTAGGTCTTCCTGTTATCTTTCCGTGACAGACTTGGATTGGATGGGAATACTCATGACTAGCTGGTAGCAATGCTGAGTTTGTTGTATGAAAGCATGAATTTGGTTTGTCTTCCACACGCTCTTCATGCACATAAACACAGTAATTAGCAGCTGTTCTTCCTATAAAGAGTATTTGTACAAGACCATTTACTTGAAAATAATGGTTTGTGTTCTAGTGTACAAGACGGAACTGGAAAAGGACATTATCTCGGACACATCTGGTGACTTCCGCAAGCTAATGGTTGCCCTGGCCAAGGTAGGCCTGGTCATGTTTTTCTGCTTTGCCGAATGTGCCTGTGCTTTGGTAACTGACTGATAGTTGCCAGTGAAACAGTTGGGTTTCTGGTTAACTTTTACATTTCCTTAAATTTTCAATGTCTCTTAGGGAAAAATAATACTCAAATGTTGAAGGGCAAAGCATTTTGACTGAAATGCAGTATCCATGGCGGCAGCTTTGTCATGGGAATGGACCATACTGATACTCATTTAGCAAATTCAAAGTTAAAAATCTAAAGATAAAAGAATATATACATTATAAACTGCTTACTGTCTGTTAAGCCTCTTCTAAATACTGCTATCCTTGTTTGAAGGGCAAAAGGTGTGAAGATACCTCTGTGATTGACTATGAGCTGATTGACCAAGATGCTAGGGTAAGTGCTTGTAGCAAACACTAAATGGCTGAAGCTGATCAAGCTTTCGGAGATACTGAAAGTACAAGTACTGTGGGAGTGAGAAGCATTTATGAAAGTAGGTGTCTGTATTTCAGATTGGCTTGCACAGTAGTGTTTGTAGACTATCAAGGTATCTGCCACTTTGCAGTCCAGATACCTTTCATTATCAGTTTTCACTGGCTACTTACCCACTAATACCTACACAGAAGCTCTCTGCTAGTTCCCTTAGGCATTTGGAGAAAGAGAGCCTTTAACTAAAGGAAACACATGTGTTGTGAAGATTGATTGCAATCAAGTAATTGTGTGAGATTGAGAGAAGTGTCATTGAATTTAGCGGCTGATAATGTTTGCTTATTACATCTGTATCTGTCAAGAGCAATTGTACTGAGGTAAAGAGAGCTAAATACAGAGTAAAATATGTAGACAGAGGTAACTATGAAGAAATTAGTTTTGGTGTCAAGTTAGATCCACAGATCTTGCCCTGGTGGTCTGCCCAGTCATGTTCTTTTGTGTTTCTCCCACTGACACCGTTCCAGTAGTGCTTGTTTTCCACTAAGGGAATTGTATACATTTGCAGTGGCTTCTTGTGTAACTCCTAATTTTCATTATTTTACTTTTCATTCTAACCCCAGGAGCTGTATGATGCTGGCGTGAAGAGAAAGGGAACTGATGTCCCCAAGTGGATCAACATTATGACTGAAAGAAGTGTCCCTCACCTGCAGAAAGGTACTATTCAAGAGACAAATTTCTTTTTTTCCTGTAAGAGAAAATTATACTCGTGGTAACTGTTTTGTCCCAGATACAATTGAAATGAGTGTGAAAAGCACTCATAAAACATAGGAAGTCTCATAAATCTTAATTCATGTCCAAGCCGGCATTTTGTTGTTTTGGTTTTGTTTGGTTTTGTTTTGTTTGGGTTTTTTTTGTGGTTTTGTTTTTTTTTTTTTTTTGCCTTTTTTTGTTTGTTTGTTTTGATTGTTTGTTTGTGGGTTTTTTGGGTGTTTTTTGTTGTTGGGTTTTTTTTGTTTGTTTTGTTTTTCAAAAAAATATAGTTATTTCTCTGGATGTGCTAATTTCATAGTTTGCATGTGGGTAGAGCTCTTCTTTACAGCTGTAACAATGCTCAATTATGTCACGTACACTGTGAACAACAATGTTACAAATACAAAAAATATGTCTGCAAGTGACCTTGAGAAGTCCTTTAGTATTTTGCTCTGTCGCAGGATGCTTTAGCTATACCTTTCTTTTAGTGAGAGACTCTCAAAAGCAGCTCTGATATTGCTGTAGAAATGCTGTAGTATATGCTGTAAGAAGTACACAGGAAAGCCATTTGAAGACTTGGCTTTTTATGGCCTAAATGAGTGTTGTTTCAAAAAAATACTAGTGCAGGGTATAAGGTCATATTTTACCAGATTTATGGAGGCATTCAAGGGAAACAGAGGCCACAGCATAGGAACTTCACTCTCAGATGACAAAATTCAGCTGTACTTAAAGTTCTCAGAAGGACTTGGACGGATATTTCTTAATCATGTGTCTCTGCATTGCTGTCTCTGTTTTTGATTTGGGCAATTACTTTTACCGGCCCTTGGTCTGGTTTTGATTTCACCTCTTTTCTTTCTTCCAATAGTGTTTGAGAGGTACAAGAGCTACAGTCCATACGATATGCTGGAGAGCATCAAGAAGGAGGTTAAGGGAGATCTGGAGAATGCCTTCCTTAATCTTGGTGAGTCACCCTGAAAGTAAAGACTATGTTTAGAACAGGATCTTCTCAGTGCTCTTGCAGTGTGTCGTGATAAGGATA
The DNA here is from genome assembly GCF_000691845.1 of Merops nubicus. Lineage (NCBI taxonomy): Eukaryota > Metazoa > Chordata > Aves > Coraciiformes > Meropidae > Merops > Merops nubicus. Next base: position 23,042 of record NW_008616704.1, read on the forward strand.
GGGCCCAACTTCCTCAGTGTTGCTGGATGAGAAATAAACTGGATGTACCCACATGATTTGATCCACTAGTGTATTTTAGGATATTACAAGTTTTGAGAAGTAGCATGTTTTTTCCCTTTGCAAAATACAAACCTTGCTTTCCAGATGAAAACAGATGCATGTGTTTTGTGATCTGTTGTTAGTTCTGCTTCTATTTGATGCAGAGGCTTAATGTTTGTTTCCCCAAACAAGCATAAACGTTGGAGCTGTAGTTGAATGTATTAAGTATGCAATACAGACGTTGGCTGGAGAGAGAACAGTGTGTCAGAGGATAAGGTGGGCAGTGGTGGATGCTAGAGGCTCATTAAAAAGCTGATCTGGAACTGAATTCTCTGAAATGAGGAGGTGGGGTGTAAGGCTGGTACTGTGGCATGAGGTGAAGATTACAATGATGTCCCCAGGTTTCAGAGGACAATCCATTTCAGACTAAGGGTGAACTAAGAGCTTTGTAATGCAAATGGAGAACAGAGAACAGCCTCAAAAGAGAGGCTTCTCCTGGATCATCGCACAGTGAGTGTTTTCAGAAAAGAGGTTGCTCTTAGGAGTGGGAGAATGAATAGTGGTGTGTGTTGAGGAGGGCCATCCTTCTGAAATGATGCTAGTGATGGGAGGGAAATACTTTCTCAGACACAAAGCATTTGTGGTTCAACCACAAGCTTAGCCAAACCTCTAAGTAAGAACTTGAGTGAAAATAATTTCTCCATATCTCCTTTTGGAGAACATTTTGCTGAAAACCTTTTTTTGACTACTTACTATGACTTTAGAAATAGCTCCAAGGTTCTGTTTTCTGCCATTCCGTATCTGGGCAGGATGTTTAACTGTTCTCAACTCTCTCTTCAGTCCAGTGCATTCAGAATAAGCAGCTGTATTTTGCGGACAGACTGTATGATTCCATGAAGGTAGGGAAGATTGTTCTTTCTTTCTACTCTTACTTTTTCTTGCCATTGTTTCATTAAGTTTTGATTCCTTAGGCACTTTTATTCATATCATATGTGGCAGGCACATAAGGAGATTTGAACAATACTACATCATTGTTAAAGCATTCTTTAACAGTTATAGGCCTAGATCATCTATTCAGGTGCATCTCATATAGGGAAATAGAGGGAAGGGTCTCAGTGATCTGTGTTAGACCCCTTGATTGTAATTAGCAAAGTTAGACACTTCTGTTGCAGGCAAGCAAGAGCAGATAGCAGAAAAAAGCTGTTTGTTGAAGTGCAAAAATAAGACACTAAATTTGCCTCAAAACATTTTCTCAAGTAAAGGGATGGAAGAGAAATGCTTGGTGACAGGCATTAGCCAATAGCAGGAAGACCTGCTGGTGAACCCGAGCTGCTGCTTGCAGTCTAAGTAGCTAGGTTTGTGACTGGTAGTTGGCCACAAACTGGAGTATGTATGAAGTATGTTCATGCTCAAATTCCTAGATCAATCACCTTAGAAGATTTAATTCATTGTATCTTTCATTACCTCATCTCACTTGCCTGTAATTTGCTGCCTTACCATTAGGTACAGTGGCCTTTTATGCATTTCAGCTATTGCAATTCTAAACATATATGTGCTTGTAGGGCAAGGGAACCCGTGACAAGGTTCTGATCAGGATTATGGTCTCCCGCTGCGAGGTTGACATGCTGAAGATTAAGAGTGAATTCAAGAGGAAATATGGAAAATCTCTTTATTATTTCATCCAGGTAGATTTTTCAGCTTTTTATATCAGTTGTATGGGCCTTCGCAGCAGTCGTCATTGGATTGATTGTACCATTAGAATTCATGGGAGGTGTTTTAAAGGCTACAGTCAGAATAATGTTATTATACATGCACTGCTGAGAAAAACACCTTTAACTTGACAGTCTACAGCTGGTACAGCTCCTGATAGCCACTTGACAGTGTATGTGGGCTTTGTGCAATCAGCTGATTTTCTTAAGAAGAAAAATCCTGTTCACCTGTCTCTATCCTCAGACCAAAGGAAAAGAAAAAACAGTCATTGCTGAATGAAAATAGAACATCTGAATGGCTGCTTTCTTTTGTTTCAGTGCCCTAAGAGTAGGCATTTTATCTAGAGTGACTTGTTCATTTATGTGATTGGGCAGGAGCTACAGGTGCTAGGTTTTATTTAACTTGGGGCATAAGTAAAGAGTTTGTACGTCTGTTTAAAAAATAGTCTTCTACCCACCGTCACAACAGCATGACACGTTAGTCTTTGTGTAGACAAAATTGAGTCAGGATCTTAACCCGGAATCTTTTCCTGAAGATGTCAATTTTAGATTATAAGCGAATTTTCAAAGTAGTGAACTTGACGTATGATTTTTTGCAGTGATCATTGAGAAGCAACAGTATCAAGTCCTTTAGCTTTCACTTATTATGTTACTTTTTTTCATACCAAAATTCTCTACCTTCTTGGTCCTGCATTTGTATTGCAAGAGTGATAATTTCAATTCACACATAAGTAAAATTCAGTCTAGATAGTCTCTTTCAGGGTGACAAGGCATCAACTGCATATCATAGCCTATCCCACGGGTTTAGAATATAATGCATATACTTTCCTATTTTGTGACTGCTTCCTCATACGTATTTTGTATTTTTCTTCCCTTGCTTTACAGCAAGACACAAAAGGGGATTACCAGAGGGCATTGCTGAACCTGTGTGGTGGAGAGGACTGAAAACTGTTATGGAAGAAACCCAAATCTGGAGACATGCCTTTTTTGCTCTTCATTTTACTGTAATCCTAGAAAAAAATTGACCTGCCTAGCTAACCTTGACTTGCCTTTATGTCTGTGAGGCCACTGATGCAGTATGCTTTCCAGTGCTGTGTGTACTTGTCTCAGCACAGTGCTCTGCTTGGCTCTGCCAAAGGTCCTAACAGCATATAACCCAAATAACCTTCCAAAAGTAAGTGAGGTTACAAGTGCTTGCAAGAGATGCTGTGCAATGTTTCTAATAAAACACAAATAAAACTGAAGTTTTACTTTAAGACAGTCTGTCTCTTTCTGACCTTTAATTTGAAAACTGTGTGAACAATCGAGATGTTTTTTAGTCTTCACTGTCCATTTTCTGTGATTTTTTTTTTTTTTCCTCCCAGAGTTCACTTCTTGTGGCTAAAGCCTCATCTTCTTCCCTTCAAGCCCTTCCTGTTTGATGATTCAGTTTCTGAGCAGAGGCAAAACCAGGCTTTTGATTTTTTTATTCCTCCTCT
>NW_008616705.1:0-2301 GCF_000691845.1 Merops nubicus
AAACCAAGGTGAAGGTAGTGCTCAGATTGGAGAATTAGTTGCAATATTTAATGTTTTCATAAGAGAAGAAGCATGTATATTTATACTGATTCATTTTCCGTTTTTAAAGGCTGCGCTGAATGGATCACTTTCTGGGAACAGAATGACTGGGACATTAACAGAATCCCAGTCTGGCAGAAGGAGAAGTGGCAGTGTATATTAGCCATTGCCCGAAGGAATTCCCATTTCCCTTGAAGTGAGTAAATGGAATAATTACGCCGATGAATTGTCTAGAATAAACGTGGTGGAGATCCGAACTGCCCTTGCAGACGGTAGGAGCCAGGAATGGGACTGTTTACTTGAGTGCCTCCATTCTAAAAGGGGTCATTCAGGGGCCTTTGATTTGTATAAAGAAGCACAAACTCGTGGATGGCCTGTTACATGTGAATAGTGTAAAGCAATCATTTCTGAGTGTGACCTTTGTAAGATCAGGCTGGGAGAACATCCCCTAACCACTGATTCCTTGCATATTCAGGAGGGAAAACCTTTGTGGTCCAGCCAGCAAATGGATTATATTGGTCCCTTCTGTAAATCAGGGAACAAACAATATGTCATTGTAATGGTGGAAGTGGTATGGGGACTAGCTTGTGCTGAGGCTGTTTCCATGGCAAATGAGGAGTACATGGTCTGCTTTCTATAAAAGGTGTTTGGGATATTACCTAAACCCATGAATATTCAGTCCGATAACGGGACTCATTTCACCTCTCATTTGGTACAACACTGGGCCAAAAAAGAAGGTGTTAAAAGAACATTTCATGTCCCCTACTATCCACAAACTAATGGGATAGTAGAGCGCACCAATGGGTTAATCAAAAGTCTTTTATGCCCACAGGATCCTAGATGGGATGAGAGGTTGAATTACATGGTCACCACAGTGAACAATAGATGGGGCGTGAACAGCTGCCCACGGTTTAATGCTTTTTTCCCATCATCACCTACAGTAGATAATGAAAGGCCCAAGAAGCCCTATGACAAATCCAAGACTTCTCTTCATCCCGGATGGACTGTCCTATTAACCTTACCAAATATCGGTAAGGTTAGACTGACGTTACAAACACCGGTGAACATGAACACTTGGTTTGCCACCAATTCGAATGACAAACAACATAAAATTAGTACCAACTGGATATTACATATTGAATAAAAAATACTCCAATAATGGATGAACAACTTGGAGTGTCAGGGGATGTTCTGACCTTCAAACCTGGGACTGATCACCCCAGGTTTGGAGTGCCAGAGGAGATACCTTAGCTATGGGGCCCAACAGCTTAAGAGTACTCCACATTTTAACAACGCTCCTCTCTTCTTGCCTCCGGGTTGTCATTCATTATAATGTACTGGCCATGAAATAATACACGCTGGATCGTTTATATCGATGTACATGTGTGTTTGTAAATATGTATATATATCTTATAGATGTAACTGTCCTGGTTTGGGGTAAATAGAGCTGGTTCAGCTCTGTGATTTTACTTTTTAGCTAAAGTTCCTCTAATTAACTGCTCTGTCTGAGTTAGCAGTGTTTTCATAAACTATCTGGCTGTAGCAGTGATAAGACTTCATGTTTAGAGTTACTGCCAGGGATTGATATCAAGACCAAGGCCACTACGGAGCTTGGATCCCACATGGAGGGGGGCAGAGAGTACTCCACACCTGCAGGGAGGAGCGGACAGAATAACTGACCTCAAGATTCACCAATGGGGTATTCCATCCCATAGCCGTCATATCCAGTGGAAACTGGAGGATCAGGAGGGGCAGCCCTTCCATCGCCCCTTCTGTTCTTCTTCTTCGGTCTGCTGCTGCTGCTGACTGCTACTGCTGCAGTGAACAGCATCTGAGGAGGACTTCATCCATCCTGCCTTTGATTTCAACTCCTGTGTTCCTGAACTGAGTTCCAGAATCCAGCTCCTGTGCCCAGTTGCTGTCTGTGGCCGAGTCCAGCCTAGGATACTAGGCTTCTCCCCAGCCGGGGGTGACGGTGACGTACTGCCATCGGGGAGAGCTGAGTTCGGGACTCACTTTGTATGTTTGTATATATTTGTACATAGCCTACTTCATTATTATTATTACTATTATTACTAGTGGTAGTATTAAAACTGTTTTCTATTCTTTTCTAATCAGCAAGTCTCTCTCTCTCTCACTTATTCCCTTTCCTTTTCAGGGTTGGGGGGTGGGGAGAGAGCATCTGTTACTGTAGTTCTGGGGGCTGCTCTGACCCCAAACCACAGCAGTAACCCCATAATTTGTTTCTTTTTGTTTGTTTTG
>NW_008616706.1:0-5691 GCF_000691845.1 Merops nubicus
CGGGTTCTGGGCATGGGGTGGCTGAGGGGTCCCAGTGATGCTGGGTGGCTCTGAGGAGGGGGTGTCTGAAGAGACACTGGTTATTCAGTGGCTTATGTAGGCCCTTGATGGGGAAGGGGAGCTTAAGTGGCGCTAGGGTGCGAGTGGGATGGGGGCAAGGATGCTGCTGGGTGAGTGTTGCTGTGGGTTTGGGGCATAGACATTGCTGGCGACGAGGACTGTGATGTTGCTAGGGGTAGGGGTGCATGCTGGAACAGACTCAAGATTTTGGAGGAGGTAGAGAAAGTGCTTGGATGTTGGGTGAAAGGGAACCCTATGGAGATTTCGGATCGCCCTTTGGATGCAGGGCTTGCAGAGGGGCTCTAATATTTGTAGCATCTCGAGGAAGGCAGAATAGGGCTTTGGGGAAGACCTGGAGCCTCTGACAGTGTTGGTAGTTGACTTGGAGGCTCTGGTTAGGCCTGTGATATTTATACTCTTATACTTACTGTAATTCTAATGTGGGAGACTTGTCTACTCCTATTTATTTTGTCAGGCACAACTGTATGATACTTATGGGGTTCTCAGGTGCTTTAGAATGCTTAGCAGCCCTTTTTAATAAGACTTTCCAGAATAGTGCGTGATAAAAATTTTTTGAACTTCAGGGAGATACATTTAACAAAAATGTGCCTTGAATAATGAGAAGTGTATCAAAATGAGGAAATGGCATTATTATGTAATTATGTGTTTTTACTGAATTTATAGCTTAATTAGGTGTTGTGATACTGTGAATAATCATTGAGGAAGGTATACTTCTTTCAGTGTGCTGGTTTTTTTGTTTCATTTGAAAGAGATAATATAAAAAGCACGCGTACTGCAGAAAGTCAGTCCTTTTGGTTTAGTTTGATGTGGTGTATGGTGAAGCATAATATACTTTTTATTTTAGATATGAGTTATAATATTAATTTGAGTAACCTGCCTTTTTTTTGTTTTGTTAGTGATAAGTAAACTAATAAAGTCAGTTCATTGATTTGGGTGGAAGTGTCTTAAAACTGCATGTTCATGAGCACAGAATAATGTGGGAGGGAAGCTGCTATGTTATATGTTCTTTGACTGTATGTTGCATTTAAAATAACTCTGCAGGTTGATAATACATAGGCTAAAGAGTAGTTTTCCTAGTTAACATTTGTTTTTAATGTGAGTATATCTGTATATATATCTGCCACAGAAACGTTTTATTTCTCTCTTGGATTCTATATTTTGGGCCATATTCTCGTAATCCCATTTTTTTTCAGATGGACCTTGCCATGACATCCTAATGAAGTCAGTGGATATTCCAGTGTTGTGTTCTTCCACTTGTTGAAGATGTGTGCATATGCATGTTTCTTTTTCTACATACTTGAATAGTTGCAGAAAAGTAAGTTAGGCATAAGACAGATATTTGGCAGGATTGTATAGGGGGTCTTGCTTTTAGGAAGGCGGGATAGACTGGGTGATCTTTCAGCCCTTTTTTTTTCCCCATGATTGTGTGCTGAATATTCTGAATTTGTGGGCATTAGGTTGTAAAGATCTCAAGGCAAGGAACATTCTGTCTGCCTAGAAAGAATATATGGTGCAAGTATTCCTAGTATATAAAAAGTTGTTAATTAATGTTGAGCCTAAAAATCTAACTTTGCACTGGTGTGTATCAAAATTGTAAGCCATCTAACTTTGCTAAGTCTAGCATTGGCAAACTGCAGACAATCTTTCTATCTATGGAAAAAGAAGCAAAGTGATTACAGTGGCACAGGTATTCCTGATTCCCTTGATATTTGGCAGTTGATGTCAGACAAAAAGAATGATAATGTCATCTCTAGAGTAGGGGGCTTATGTGCATAAACTGCAGTGTACAGTGTCTCTAAGCTTTGTTAGATGTGAATCACTAGGATTTGTATTTTGGTTTTGTGCCAGGCTAGGTGTCTTTTGTACATGGTCTGTACCATGAGTTTTCTATTTAGCAAATAATTTTTGCACAGCGCATTACACTTCCATTTTTGACTTCAGTAGACACTTGATTTTTACTCTGTCACTTCTTCATTCAATAGTCTATACCATAAGAGAAGCATTTCAGATGTATTATGTTACCATTTTGGTATGTATTCTGCATTGCACAGTGGAGAAGGCAGGTATAACATTTATTGGCTAGGTTGAGGTAAATGCCAGATGGATGTCTGATCTATACTAATCATTTAGGAAGTGCTAATTACAACTGCTTTGCTTATGCTGGATGTTTAAATGGGACTTATGCTTTAGTATCTGCAGACTGTCTCTCAGACTTTCAATTTACTGTTAGTACATGTTAAGTACTAAATAGAAGAGCATGTTTCTTTTAATGTGAGAACAGTGAAATGAGTGGGATCTTTTTATCACATAGTGAAAATGTTAACATGACATTATTATGAGACAGTCTGTTTCTTGAAAATTATTTGTATCTGCATAAGTGAGACCAGTAAGAGACCTGTTCACAAAAGAACAAACTGAAAGGAAACTAGGGGAAGCTTAGACAAAGAGAGGAATCCCATTATGTGTGTGCCTTTTTTTTTTTTAAACACCCAAAACATTACTCTGGAAATTCATCCACATTAATGATGGGATGCAAATCCCTCAAAATGAAGCATTGTACAGGTCCCCATTTTGAAATAACACAGTGCTTTGCATAGTGTTTTAAATTGTGACCACTGTAGAAGAAAACGTAGAAGCGAGGGATAATTGTCTTTGGGGACAGATACAGTATATTTATAAGCCCAGAGGGAGCTGTAGTTTTAATGTGACCTAGTTAGTTAAAGTCAGTGAAACTTCCACCTGTACTTTAGTCAGACAATATTGGAACTGCTTTGTCTGCATTAGAAGAAAATACCAGATTTGGGTTTTCTTGCTGATTTTAGGAGGAGTTTACTAGATCTGTCTAGGGTACAGTTAATTTTCTTCATGACAACCAGTATGGTGCTACATGTTAGTTTTTTAGGATTTTCTGTTTTAATTTCACTTGATTTTTTTTAAACTGTGGTGGGTTAACCCTAACTGAGCAAATGATGCCCACCAAGCCACTCTATCACCCTCCCCCTTTCTTCTCCTTCCTCCACAGAGAAAAAGGGGAAGGGAAAATAAGACAGAGACAGAAGCCCTGTGGGTAAAAACAAGGGCAGTTAAATTAGAAAGCAAAGCCAAGCAATGCTGTGTGCAGAAGAGGGGAAAAAACCCCAAAGATTTATTCCTTACTTCCCATCAGCAGGCAATGTCTGGCCTTTCCTGGGAAGCAGGGCTCCAAAACGCATGGCGGTTGCTCTGGAGGACTGAGAAGTAGCCCCCTGTAGAGAGCGCAGGTCGCAGCAGCAAGACCCAAGTAACGACTCATGCTGATGCAATTAATGGTCATTCTCGTTTATTAGCCCAAACAGCTCAGTTTTATACAGTTTCTACCAGACTCTTGTTTAAGTTACTGTCAATTGGGTACAGATATGTTTTCTACTCCCCTCTACTAGTATCAATCTCTAGGATTACACATGCCATTAGTTTCTAGTCTAGTTGGCAATTAGTGCACTACAATACTAGATTTACATTTGAGTACAACCTCCGAGCAATTAATAACTTTTGGTTCCATCTCCATACTGATTTAGGAACCTTTGCTGTTATCTTTACAGTGACTCATAGCCTTGATTGCTCACAGCTGCAGAGAGATAGCAGTCATGACCATCATCTCTCAAAAATTCTTCCACATATCGTCCTTTTTCTTTTTGAGCAAGCCAGGTATGAGTAACTGTTTTTTCGAGCATACGTTGCAAGCAGTTCACAAAGCAAGGAATACATAATATTAAACCTATCCCCCCCATCCCTCTGAGGCAGGGGGAATATTAGAAAGAGCCTTGGTGCTGTGCGAGCACTGCTCAGTGGTAGTCACAACATGTGTGTTATCAACACCCTTCTAACTCCCAACACAAAAGCACTTCACCAGGAGGGCTGCTGTGGGAAAATCAGCTCAGCCAGACCCAATACAGTCTCCACCCCTTATTTCATAACATTTACATCATGCTTAGGCCACACAACACGTTCCCTTAATCTTCTTTTTCTTACCTTCCTTCATTCTTATCCTTTTTCTTAACGGCATCCTTCTTTCCTTCTTCACATTCAGTTCCCATTACTGAAGTTTCTTCGTATCAAAACGTCTTCCCCTGTTCCATGGCCTTATTGTTGGGCTCCAGCATTGGGTAGGTTCAGGTCATCATTGCACTCATCTGGTTCCTTGCGAATTTCACTCTTTGTCATTTCAGGTCACGCCTACTGCTTCACTTCCTGCAACGTACAACTGACATCACAGATTATTTTCCCACCAAGGTTAAATCTCCTTGAGGTACACACCGCATGTGCCTATCCTCCCACATCACTGACCAAATACACCCAGGTCCTTGAGCAAAAACAGTCCCACTAATGGGTTTGCCTTTTCCCAAGGGAGGAGTAATCTACACTCCCTTCCCCAGCCATTTCCCTGTGTGCCCTACAGGGACCTTGTCTCCTCCCACAGTATGGAAGGGGTTTGTTTGGGGCGGCCCACGCTTTCCCAAGGGAGGAGTAATCTACACTCCCTTCCCCAGCCATTTCCCTGTGTGCCCTACAGGGACCTTGTCTCCTCCCACAGTATGGAAGGGTTTTGTTTGGGCAGGCCCAGGACAGTTTACAGATCCTCTGGTGTTAACAAGCCAAGCGGCTTCTGCTAAATTTATAACTCAGTGCTTCCATCCCCCCTTGTTCAATGCCCTCAACATAGTCTTTAACAGTCCATTATGTCTTTCAGTCTTTCCAGAGGCTTGTGGGTGGTATGGGATGTGATATACCTACTCAATACCATGTTTCTTTGGCCAGAGGTTTATAAGCTTATTTTGAAAATGCATCCCATTGTCTGGACTACTCATGTGTGAATCTGAGGCTAATGTGCTTGGACCAGGTAACTGCTCCTAGCAGACTGGAGCAGCCTCCCTTCTGGAAACATTTTCTCTCCTTTTTGGTTTACTTTGTAAGTAGAGCACTCATGATCATAGGGCAGAGATAGGTTTTCCATCCCATCTGCTCTCCAAACCTACACAGGAGGGACTACAGGGTATGTCATGACACGTACTGTTCCTGTCTAGCTGGTTTCAAAGGAGATCATCTAGTGGGTTCAACACAGGCCCATACAGGAGAAGAGTAGGATCTGTTCTCCCCCTCAGTTTTTCACAGAGTTTTTCAACTGATTTCTCCAGGGCTGATACACAGGCCTTTAGGGGATCAGAGACACTGTTGTGCTTTGGTAGCCACTTGAGTCTCAGTTGTTACCTCACCATCTTATCCCCACACCATTGTTAAGTGTCTGGGCATATATTGATGGTGTGCTCTGCACAAACTTCTGCAGCATAGGTCACTGGCATGGCATTGCATCAGGGCCCAACTTGCCTGTCATCATAAATGACCTGCTGCACAGCTAATTCCCTCAGGTAGCTAATGGCTTTTTACATAGAGGTCCATTTGCTTGGACAGCATTCAATATTATCCCTGAAGGGATACCTGGTCTTTACAGCTGACAAGAGTGTTCTGCCAATGACCAGTCCCAACAAGAATGATACAGCCAGCAGAAAGATGAACCAATACACAGACTGTATTGTAATCGGAAACATCGTGACATGAATGACCGCTGAGGGTACA
>NW_008616707.1:0-1126 GCF_000691845.1 Merops nubicus
CACGGTGTGTACCTCAAGGAGATTTAAGCTTGGCGGGAATGTAATCTGTGATCTGAGTAGTATGTTGCAGAAAGTGAGGCAGTAGGTGTGACCTGAAATGACAAAGAGTGAAATTCACAAGGAACCAGATGAGTGCACTGATGACCTGCACCTAGCTGGTGCTGGAGCCCAATGATCAGCCCATGGAACAGGGGAAGACTTGTTGATATGTAGAATGGGAACTGAATGTGAAGAAGGAAAGAAGGATGGAAGAAGATAAGATTAAAGAAATGTGTTATGTGGGGCCTGACCATGATACAAATGGTATGGAATAAGGGGTGGAGACTATATCAGGTCTGGCTGAGCTGATTTGCCTATAGCAGCCCTCCTGGTGTAGTGCCTTTGTACTGAGAGTTAGAAGGGTGTTGATAACACCCATGTTATGACTACCACTGAGCAGTGCTCGCACAGCACCAAGGCTCTTTCTAGCATCCCCCCCACAATGGGATGAGGGGGCAGGAGCTTGGGAGGGGCACATAACCAGGACAGCGGACCTGAACTGACCAAAGGGATGTTCCAGACCATGTGACATCAGCTCAGCTATAAAGCTGGTACCAAGGAGGAGGAGAAGGGGGCAGCTCCTCAGTCCTCCAGAGCAACCGCTGCACGTTTTGGAGCCCTGCTTCCCAGGAGAGGCCGGACCCGCCTGCTGATGGGAAGTAGAGAATAAGTCTTGGTTTTGCTCTGATTCCATGCTTAGGATTGCTTAACTTTAGCTTTCTAATTAAACTGCTCATGTTTATTTTACCCACAAGTTTTTCTCTCTCTGTCTTATTTTTTCTCTTCCCCTTTTGGACTGTGGAGGAAGGAGAGGAAAGGGGGAGGGTGACAGAGCGGCTTGGTGGGCATCACCTGCTCAGCCAGGGTTAACCCGGCACAGTCCTGTGTAGTTTACACCATTATATGTTTGGCATTTATAAACATCTTTCTGGAATTTACTCTGCACTATAGTGATACACACAGGCAATTTTTTCTTCCGTGATTTTCTATAAAATCTGTTATCTTAATGTTATAATTTCTTTAACAACCTTAGCAAACTTGTCCTGAGTCCCTGTTTTACCTTTTAAAAGATAAAAGAAAGAGAGGA
>NW_008616707.1:1532-5492 GCF_000691845.1 Merops nubicus
TGGATGTCCCAGCTTGTATCATATAGGGTCTTCCATACAAAATTTCAAAGGGACTCAATCCCTCCTTGGCTCAAGGTTTCGTTCTAATTCTCAGGAAAGCCAAAGGTAAGGATTGTGGCCATGACAACCTGGCCTCCGGTCCCAACTTTACAATTTGTGATTTAATGAGGTGATTCATCTTTTCCACCTGACCACTGGCCTGTGGTCTGCAAGGAGTGTGTAATTGCCAATCTATCCCTAATACATTTCTGACTTGTTGAACGACTTTTGCAACGAAATGTGACTCTCTATCTGAGGATACTGTTGCTGGGACCCCAAACCTTGGGACTATTTCTTGTAACAATACCTTAGTTACCTCTTTGGCCTTCTTAGTTCGGCAAGGAAAAGCTTCTGGCCACCCTGAAAAGGTATCTGTCTAAACCAACAAATATCAAAACCCCCTTTTCTTGGAAGGTCTGAAAAGTCAATTTGCCATTGTTGTCCTGGATAATTACCTTTTCCTATCTGTCCCTATTCTGGGCTTTTAGTCCTGCTCAAGGATTATTTCACAAACAAATTTCATGTTGCTGTGTCACCCGTCGAATGGAAGTATAAAGGTTTGGGGCAACAACGTACTGACTGAAGTGTTTATAGAGAGCCTCCACTACCCAATGTGTCTTTCTATGTTCTGCTCTAAGTACTGTCCATAGTAGTGCAAAGGGTACTATTAGCTTGCCCTGCGGAGTTTTATCCCACTTACTCTTTTCTATTCCTCCACCCAAATCCTTAATCAGTTTTTGATCTTCTTATGAGTATTTTGGTTCACAATCAGTCTGATCAATTTGTATTTTACCATCTGGAATCAAAGACTGGATTCCTATTGGACCTTCCTCAGACACTCTCTTACTCAGCCACTCTCTTAGCCTGTTGGTCTGCCATCGCGTTTCTTGTTTCCTGAGTGGTTCTTCCTTTCTGGTGAGTTTTGCAATGCATAATAGCCACCTTTTCTGGTAACTGAATTGTGTCCAGCAATTTGAGGATTTCTTCAATGTGTTTCATGTGCTTCCCTTGGGTGGATAAAAGTCCTCTTTCTCTCCACACTGCTCCATGAGCATGTACTACTCCAAATGCATATTTAGAGTCAGTCCAAATGTTGATTCTTCTTCCCTTTGCCAATTCCAGGGCTCAAGTCAGGGCTATGATTTCTGCCTTTTGGGCTGAGGTGTTGGGAAGGTCATCTCTGGCCTCTATCACCTGGTCAGTAGTGGTTACTGCATATCCCACTTTGCGTATGCTTTGGGGGATGAAGCTGCTCCCATCCATGTACCAAGCATCTTCAACGTCCTCTAGTGGCTCCTCCTTCAGGTCCAGTTGGATGGAGTATGCTGCTTCAATCATTTCTAGGAAGTTGTGTGACACTGATTCTCCTGTAGTCCCACTGAGGAAAGATGCTGGATTGACAATATTAGTAACCACTGTTTCTATATTGCCCTGTTCCACCATGATGGCTTGATATTTAAGGAACCGTTGTGGTGATAGCCAGTGCCCCCCTTTCACCTCCAACACAGCTAACAGTGAGAGAAACAACAACCCAATGTGAACTTACGTGCCTCTTGGATGTTAAGTGCTACTGCTGCAACTGCTTGTAGGCAGCTGGGCCATCCTTTGTTTATGTCGTCGAGCTGTTTAAAAAAATAGGCCACTGCTCTTCAGTGTGGGCCTAAATTTTGGGCCAAAATTCCTAAGGCTATTCCTTCTTTCTCATGAGAGAATAACCAGAAGGGTTTGGTGGTGTCCAGTAACCGTAAGGCTGGTGCATTCATTAATTCTTTCTTTAGCTGATGAAAGGCCCTGTTTGCTTCTCTGTTCCATGTCAAGTCTTTTGGACTTGTTTTTAGAAGTTAATAAAGTGGTTTTACCAAAAGTCCATGGTCGTGGATCCACAAACACCACCACTCTGTCATACCTAAAAAAAGTGTGAAATTCCTTAACCATCTGTGGTCTGGGAGTCTGGCAGATGGCTTCCTTCCTCGCCTCCCCAAGGTCTGTTGGCCTGCTGTGATTACGTATCCGAGGTAGGTCACCTGTTGCTGTGCCACAAGTTAATTGCTTATTTCATAAGAGTGTTAACTGCTTATTTCACCCCTGTATCTATTCAAAGCTTTAACCAATTTCCTTTGAGGACCGACTGGGATAAACATGTATGGGCCGTCATTACTTATCCACTGATAAGCCTCTACTGTCCGGACAGGCAGGCCCAATTGGCTTCCAGACACTACTCCGTTTTTGGTTTCCTGTCTTGTAATTCTTCCTTGAGAGGAAGGAAGGGGTTGTCACCCTTTCTGGGCACTGGCACTGGAAAGGTTGAAATATACTCTTTCCTTTCGGGGTTATCCCATTTCTGAAATGCTTCAATCAGACTCAAGGTAATGTCAGTAGGCTGACCTTGAATCGCAGCTCTGGGAATACCTAGGGATAATGCCTTTCTCCATAAATCATTTCTCCACTCTTGGGGTTCTGTTAGGGTTTTTTTTTTAAAATGTATTCCCCTTGAACCGAGTTTCTGTTCTCTGTTTCACTTGCCTTACTGTGTGATCTCCTCGGGTTTTCAGATATTGTTTTATTGTTTTCCAACTAATGTATAGTCCCAGCCCATCTCACGACTGTAGTTAACAATGTTGTGCATTAATTCTGCCCATGTAGGGAGTAGTTTATGGGCCATTTGATTGTTATCACCTATCCCTTCATTGTGTTCTTTATCTCATCTCATCCAGCAACTAAGTGGGGTTTAAGAATTGCTGGGGCCCCTCTAAGAATTGCTGGGTCCCCTCTAATCAGTGGTTTAAGCATTGCAAAATCTACTGTAGCAGACAGTGGCACATCAAGGGATTCTCATTTGTACATGGCTTGTATGCAAGCTACTTTTCTGATGGCTGTAGTCAGTAATCACTTAGAGATTTAATGGGTATCATGGAGAGTTCACCTTGCTCCCTGTTATCTATCCCTCCAGCCCAATAAGCTACTCAGCTGGTGATAGAATGGGGTTCAATTGTCGGGTCAGGTCATAAATTTAAGAAAAGTCCCAGACCCCAAAAGCCATTTGCTTCATCCCCACTTAACATTATTCAGTCACCACCACTTAAACATACTCGCCACAAGTATTCAGTTGCAGTTTTGCCTGCTTTTCTACTACATCTATCTTGCAAATGTGATAATTGCATTGAATCCCAGGGTTCCCATTGAATCATGTAGCATATCCTGGATGAACACTGTGCCGAACGGCATTTATTAATTTTATTTGCCTTTTGTGACAACAAACATCCTATAATGCCATCTGTCAGACCTGGGATAGAACTACTATAGAAAATTATGGAATCTTCTAATCTGATAATGGACAGTATAAAAGGCAAACGCTTCCGGATTCGACCCAGATTGCCATTCAGACCCGCACTGGGACACTTCAAGTAACTCCCTGCTCCAGCCCTGGGTAAGCCATTCCTGCCATCTCCCAGGGGTTCGCTCGAGCTAACTGAAGATGGGTCAAGCCGTGCTGAGCTCAGTAAAGCCGGGGCTGTGCCAGGGGACAGAGCTGCGCTGAGCTGAGCCGGAGCCAGAACCAAGCTGAACCGAGCTGGAGATACGACAGCTGAGCTACACCGTGCCATGCTGCACCCGCCGGTGCTAGATCTCCCCCTCCCTCCCGTGGAGCTGCCACCGCCCACTGAAACTCACAGCCAATATCTTCGCTGCCTGCAGCGTGTTGCAGCGCTGTGTCCGTGGTCTCCTACCGAAGCGGCTCTTTCTTAAAGGCATCACACAGTTTTGTTCCATTCGGACATGCAGCTGTGATTTTTGCTGCCAGGCACCATGCCGTGCGGTCCCAGCATGACGCACCGCCATTTTAACTGTGTCTTCCAGGCTCCATCTTGTCATCACTTCTGGGGACTATAACTCCCAGTAGGCTGCTGTTCCAGGACTTCC
>NW_008616707.1:5570-14367 GCF_000691845.1 Merops nubicus
TCCTGCTGACTCCATCTTGAGGACTTGTAATTTGAACCTTTTAACTTTCAATCTCCAACCAGTGTTAACCCTTAATAAACCGCAAAACTCACATATTGAATATTCATCTCGGTAACAATTCTTGAGCGTGGCAAAGGGCTATTTTCGATCTACTCTGGAGAGGCGAGCACCATGTGACCATCTCGGCCTCATCTATAACCCTCTCCAGTCCTTTTGGGCAGGTATCCTGACCCAGTAACCCTTGATACCGGCCCGCGACAACCACCCTGAGGTCTCACGGTCTCTTCTGTTTTAACAATAGATCTGGCTTCATATTCAGGAAGATTTGTGTGGGACAAAGGACTGTCGCTATCACTGGGATCACCCCAGATATTTCCATCCCAGTCCTCAGGGGACACTATTAATTTTCAGATCTGCACAATATCAGGGGGACAGGGTGTTACTCGGAACTCAGAATAGCTGTGCTTAGGGTGGTAATTGCTGGAATGATAATCTGGCTCCACCTTAGGGTAATTAAATCAAACCCCTAAGCTGAAGCATCCTTTATTGATTTAGCCCCCAGACCAATCAGGGACAATAGCTACAATGTAACTTCATTTCAATCCCCAGTGTATAAATATTCTCTGTTCTGTTACTATGGTGTGCTAGTTCTCTTGGCGTTAGACTGCTAGCACCCAATACTGCACAAGATTGTAATAAACATGGTATCTCATCTCTGTGTGTAGATTGGATATTGCACACTGAGTAAAAAATCCACTTTTGGGACAACAAGGGGGACTGCATAAGAATCATCTCCACCCTTTCCCCCAACTTTTCTCTTTTTTTCTTTTTCCTCCTGCAATTGCTTCTGGAGTTGTTCAATTTTTAAAGACAGCAACAACTTATTTCCCTTTCTACTTTCCATTTCTTTCTCTAGATCCTGCTCCTTCCTACTTCTATTCTCCCTTTCTTTATAAGCAGCTTCTAAATAGGTACCCAGCATTTTACAGATAATCTCTTTCTTCCATCATTTTTGTGGCCCCTAACTACCTTTAGTTGCTCTTCAACTGAATGCCAATTATGCCAATTGTCATGAGTCCATTCTTCTGAGAATTTAGGACTTGGATTCACTCCATGTCTCTGTAAATAATTGGTGATGCTACAAGCCATCCTGCCGACTACTGCAATCTGTCACAGGAAAATGGAAGTTACACACTTCACTCACAAGAGGGAAGTAACAATGTATTTATTGATACAAGACAGCATTTCAGCAAAGTTTGAAACAGTAAATGTGACTTTAAGGAAAAAGAATTTGATGGGGAGGTACACTTGTTTATTTACTACACAGAGGACAAGCTAAATGGGAGGTTATGGGTACAATTAAGACTGAGTGCACCCTTAGCAAAGATTCAAAGTTTAAGCATGCTATATATATATATCACTTACCAACGATCTGTTGTGGCAAGGAAACCCTCAACCCCAGAGAGCATCCTCAACAGGCATCCGTGCTCAAGGGGAAATCCTGGAGTACAGCCAGCTGCCCTGCAGGAGAGCTCAAGGGACTCTTGGGCTGCCTACTATTTATGGGGGTAAGATGATTGACTTCTAGTCATATTTTCCTATTGCTCTTACACCTGAACATATTTTTCGGGCTAGCCCATGGCTATGGTATTGTTATGTATTTCCCCTAAATCTGGCTTAGCAGGGTGGGATTGTTACACCCAGATGCAATCATGACACCCAGATGCATCACCAAAGCAGATAACCAGAGATAAGGGTCCTGTTAATGAGAGGTAAAATGCACCATCACAAAAAGGCACCCTTCTATTAGGTGTTCGGTCAATTTGACAGGGTTGCTTGCCTGTTCGGATGTAAAGTCCCAGGCTAGGGGAGATGATAACCATCCTGGAAACCTATCTAAATCCTTCTATACACCCTGCCACCCAGGAATAGGCCATCTCGGGGCACATTTAGGTGTCACCCCACCCAAAAGTTGTTTTCTCTTACCCCAAGATGAGATCAAACTCCATACAACCCATAATAGGCCAGCAGTGTTAATTGATAGTATTAAGTAGCTCATGTAAGGGTGAATGTGTACCTTGGGAGCCTGAGCAATAAAGCCACCCACATCAATCCCTGGTAGGGAGAGGGAGATGTATTCCCTCATCTTATCTGTGAGATAGCTTCCCCAATACAGTAAAGCCACCAAAACCAGGGTAAAGTACAAAGTGCCAGTATGTTCCCAAGTTCCTTCATCCTCCCCAGAAAATAACTCCCCCAACAAATTAAAGCAATCATTGTCAGGGCATAACAGAAAGCCATTACTTGTATTACCATGTTCCAAAGCTTAGGAAAACATAAATAAGCCACAGTCAACAAACCCATTACCTGCACAGAGGTTTGCAGCCTATTAACTAATGCAGCTATAATATGAAACTGCTGTTCTATTGTCCCAGGTCAGGTGCCAAAAGTACTGTGGTGGGTTAACCCTGACTGAGCAAGAGATGTCCACCAAGCCACTCTATCACCCTCCTCCTTTTCTCTCCTTCCTCCACAGAGCAAAAGGGGAAAGGAAAAGAAGATGGAGACAAAACCCCCTGTGAGTAAAAACAAAGGCAGTTTAATTGAAAAGCAAAGCCAAGCAATACCTCATGCAGAAGAGTTATTTTTCATTAAATCAATCCCCAATTAATCCTCAATGAATCAGATAACAACGGAATGTGGTTCCTATGCAAACAAGGAACTTGAATTGGTTTAGCGATGTGTCTGGCAAGAGAGAAGGAAAAATGTGGAAAAATTGGGCAGTAGCGCTCCATACCTCTTCTGACAAACAGATTATAACAGAGGGAAAAGTTAGTATAAAATGTTTTCCAACATGAAGCACAGACTAGTTCTCCTGTTCACATTTACACTGATTCCTATTCTGTGTTTAAGGGATGTACTGAATAGCTTCCTTTCTGGGAGTAGAATGAATCAGTGGTTAACAAAATTCCATGTGTGGCATAAGAAAAAATGGCTAGAAATTTTAAATATTGCTATCCAAGGGGACTTTGCCATGGGATGGGTAGCTTCTCACCAGATAGATAGGGTTCAGAAGGAGAGTGGAATAACAGAGCTGATGGGTTAGCAAGACTAAACCCTGTGCAAAAGGACGAAATTATAGAAGATTGGGAACGCTTGTTAGAATGGTTGCATGTAAAGTAACTGAGGTCCCTGTCCATTGATAAGGTAATTGGGAAACGGACACAAACCCTCAGCCTTTGGAGGCGACTCCTGTCAGGTGTAAAGGAAAGGTACCCCTTCAAGGAAGATATCGCATGTCCACCGGTTAAGTGGACCATCATGGAGAGAGGTATCCTGTATCTGAGAGAACTGGCTGTGCTGCAATTGATTTATCATGACCAGAATGATGAGCAGTTGCCCAGAGAGCCAGATGAAGTATGCACACCACCCATGTGGCTGAAGATTCTGCAAGTTACACCACCATCATATGCCAACTCCTTGGCAGTAGTGTCCTGGAAGAATAGCCAGGGAAAAACGGTGGATGAATTGGGTGGGCAGCTCCGGCAATATGAAAGAAGCGTCTCCTCCTCCATACAAGCCTGTGTTTCATCTGTGAAGGAACTGGTCCCGAAGGTCCAGAAAATTGAAGACAAACTTTCCTACTCTCTACTTGTACAAGCATATGTCTCAGCTATTGGAAGCAGATGCTCCCCTGCCTAAGAGAGAGAATAAGGAAAGTACACCCAATGTAGCACCTTGTGGTTCTACTTATGTGAACATGGAGGGGACATGAGGAGGTGGGATGGAAAACCCACTTCAATCCTAGCTGCACGAATACATGATTGCAGGGGAAAGCAATTATGAAAGGTGAGTCATCCAAGAAAAATATCGCTCCAATGTCTAGTGGGAAAATCTCCAGACAGAACAGAAGAGCTAATCATGTCTGACCCTCTCGAGGGGACCTCAAAGTCATTTTTACAAGAAATGAGTGGCTCCAAGAAGGATTAGAGGGGCCCTTTCTTTGCCGCTTTGCAGTGGGATGGGAGTGTAATAACAGAGTTGATAGGTTAGCAAGACTAAACCCTGTGCAAAAGGACCAAGTTACAGAAGATCGGGAACACGTCTTAGAATGTTTGCATGGAAAGTGCAAACATGCAGGAGCTAAAGATCTGTATTGTGAAGCCCTTGCCCAAGGTTGGCCTGTCACCAGAGAAATGTGTAAAACCTGCATATCAGCCTGCAAACAATGTCACAGATGGCTAGAAAGGGACTCTTTAGAGGATGACCCTCTGCATTTACGAGAGGCTAAAGGCTGCCTGGCAGGTTGATTATATTTGCCCCTTTAACAAATCTGAAGCAAAACATTTTGTGCTGGTAGGAGTGGAGATAGATAACATCAGGACTAATCTAAGCAGCAGCCTTTAACAGGGCTACAGGAGACTACTGTACTAATGTAAAAGCATTGCAAGAACAACTTGCAACTTTTCCAAAACCACAAGAAAGACAGTCTGATAATGGTTCTCACTTCACTGCCAGAGTTGTGCAAGATTGGGTGAGAAGTGGAGAGATTAAATGGATTTTTCACACCCCATATTACCCGCAAGCTAATGGGATTGTAGAAAGAACCAATGGCTTCTTAAAATGACTTTTGAAACCACAGGAGGGAAAGAACAACTTGCAACTTTTCCAAAACCACAAGAAAGACAGTCTGATAATGGTTCTCACTTCACTGCCAGAGTTGTGCAAGATTGGGTGAGAAGTGGAGAGATTAAATGGATTTTTCACACCCCATATTACCCGCAAGCTAATGGGATTGTAGAAAGAACCAATGGCTTCTTAAAATGACTTTTGAAACCACAGGAGGGAAATTGGGCTATCCGCTTGTGGGAAGTTGTCAAAGGTGTAAACTGAAACAGAGAAATTCACTCAACTGTGGAATCGTGGCTTGTGGAGCGTGGTGGACATGATTTGCTTAGCATGAACAATTAGTACAAGGCTTAGTTTTGATTTAGGCCTCAGAACGTCTGTGAAGCGGCCTTGAGCCAGGAGAAAGGCAAAGCAATGAGAGATAGGGGGCTCCGTTGGCGGTTCACCTGGACAAGAATGATAAACTTGGCAAGACTGATTTCAACAATCTGAAGAGTTACATAAAGGCTGGCAGAGCGCATGGACAGAGCATTGACGGCAACTTTAACAAATCTGTAGCTCAGCTTAGGCCTGTGAACAGGCTTGTTAACCTATGGGGTTAGGGGGGCTGTCTGTTGTCTACTATAAAAGGCTGTAATACTTTGCAATAAACGGATTCGACTGTAAACCCCTATGGAATACGCGTCTTCTCTCCGGACCTCGACCTGACACTCAACAGCAAAACTGTTACTGTTAAGCAGGTATTCTGTATTGCAGCGCTGGGGATTGCGTCGCCTTTTGCCTCCAAAAGTTGAATGTTAAACTTTTATGCAAGTTGTACATACATATTAATGACAATTCTCGGAAAGCTCAACCTGTTTTCCCCGAGTCATTATAATATCTCCGCCTTCTTGTCAGCTGGTGATTTCTCAGTTTCTGCTGCCCTCCAGCGTCCTAACGTCATTATTGCAGACACTTCAGTGGTGGTTTACTTCCTCCAAGGGTCATTCCATAGTCTTCATCACTTGTCCTTTAGATGAACTCTCTCTTAGCGGCTTTGAGTGCATGCTCAGTACATAAATGTTTACACAAGCATTTTGTTATAGCCTTGAATTAAGTATAGCCTAAACATTCTGCTTTAAAACAATATGCTACTGATTAGGATTAGTATATGGGTTAAAGGGAATCTGATTAAAGTCTGTACATGGGCCAGAAAGTTTTGGAAAGAATTTGTTTAGACTTAATTGGAACGTACAGGATTCAGCTGGGTCAAAGGACATTTTCTTTACAATATTCAAGATTCATCTGCTTCTCTATAGATCTCTAATATTAAGCAAGTTTCTATTAATCATTTTCTTCCTATTCAGTCCCTTTTTCAAAATGACAAATGGGGGTAAACAGATGCCCCAAAATCACCACCTGATTAAGGCTTCAAACTTAATTCCCTCATTAAAGCGACCAAATGATTCTAAGAATGTATTTCACTTCCCAGGACAGCCCATTCTGGTGGAACTTCCCACCATGGGGAGCATACCACTGGTGCTAAAAAAACCACTAAATGCATATGCATGGGTAGCCTCTGATGCCCTGAGGAAGGAGCATCGGATAAATACCCGCTGGATAATTCCATCATTTCAATTTTTGCCTCAGGGAAGCAAGCTCTGTTGTTTTCTTATTGCAGGAGAACTCCGAGGGACACCAAAAACTGCACAAACTGTGACTGGATTGGTAATATTTTTCTGCATCCTACCACTAACCTGTAACCAATAGTAGCATCAGATGCTCTAGCTCTCTAGGACGCTATCCCCAAAACTGCCAAACCTAGATACTGTAGTAATGCATGGCTGGAATAATTGGTGAAAAAAAAATAAAATCAAGTAGGATGCAGAAAAGTGGAAGGCCTCAATTAGAACTTCTGGAAATGTTTTAGATCCAAATTTAACAACCCATATTATCTGATTAAATTGAAACGGCCTTTGCAATCTTCTCTATTGGCATTAGGAACTAACCAGTGGCTGTTCCTGGTGGAATTTGGTAAAGTTCACTTATGACCCCATCACAAACACAGCCACAACTTTCGTGTTAACCATACACAATGCTGCAATATTTATTTTTCAATATTTATTCAAGATTTATCCTATCACTGCATTAGGATTAAACCACAGCAGAGCTATACTCTATCCCTTTGAGCATAGGGTATGGGCCTGAAAGGTTGGTGAGAAATGGCAAACAGCTGATTTGTAATCTTGTATTGTACAAGAACAACAAGGGTTCATCTGCAAAAGCAATACAAATACAATACAAATACAATACAATACAGAGCTCAGGATATTTGTTTGGACACCTAACAAAATATTTGCCATTTTGAGATTCGTCCTGACAAAAACCCTTCAACAGTAATTGTGTATATAGGCAAAGGCTACGCATGCTTGAGGACTGCTTGTGACTTTGTATCTGTAGATGATATAGTAGTACATACCAGGAATCATTCATATTTTTGTGTTTGTAATTTTACTGAAATCACTGGATGTGACTTTTTTTATTTAGCCCGGGTCACAGCCCACCACTTTTTGCAATCCAATTACACACTGATTCACGAATTACTGCCTACCCCCACAGGGATGAAAATCACTTTAGTAAAGCAATTGCTACAACACCAGGATTTGATCAAGAGTTTGGAAAAGGTCAAGGAAAATGGACAGAAAACCTTGAATGATAAATCAATTGACATGGTTGACATCTATACTTAATGCACATAAACTGGTTGATGTCCCATCCAATGTGGACATAGCTAAGGATCATAGAATCATAGGGGTTGGAAGGGACCTCGAAAAATCATCTAGTCCAACCCCCCTGCCAGAGCAGGATCACCTAGGTTATTGACACAAAGCAGATTGCATGGGAAAAGTGAAATAAGGTGAGAAGTTTTCAATGCTTTTATAAAACCTATTAAATTCTTTTGTAAACTCTTTGAAACAAATTTGATTTGTAAATTGTTTGATTAATATTATCACACACTCTTTTCCTATCTCACTCTCTTTTTTTCTTTCTCTTTCTCTCTCTCTCACTCTGTCTCTTTTTGCGAATTATGCTACCACCATCTGATCCTGACAACAATGTTGAGCCACAGGGTGGTGTAAGAGTTGGTCAGAAGAAGAGTATTGTCTTAACCATGTCATTAGAAACTTGGACAATAAGATACCCAAAATAAAGGAAACAGATCACCCACCACAGGGACTCCAGATGGCAACCAAGGCTTGCACCCCCCGGACCTGGAAACCCCTAGCCCGCAAACCGCCCCTGGCCCTGGACCACATGGCACTGTGACCAGCCCAGCTCTCCTGCCGCGGGCATGACGTCAGCATGGTGACGAATAACTCCCTGGCTGGTCCGGC
This sequence comes from Merops nubicus, assembly GCF_000691845.1. NCBI lineage: Eukaryota > Metazoa > Chordata > Aves > Coraciiformes > Meropidae > Merops > Merops nubicus. Next base: position 13,574 of record NW_008616707.1, read on the forward strand.
TGTCTGCCCCAGCTAGAGCTCCCGCCTGGCTCCAGGGGAAAACCACACAGGTGCTGATCCCAAGAATGGAATGCAGTTCCTATGGGTACAAAGGTGCAAACAAGCCAGGATGGAGAACTGCGTGGCATAAAGTGTACTGTGCCATGAAGTGTACTGTGCCTTTCTCCACTACCTGGGGGAGCCAGATCTGCTAAGTTAAACTGCATAGCTACTGTCAAGGAATATTGGTCACAACTGCGGTCTCAGCATTGATGAAGAAATCGCAAACTTTGGGTGAACTTTGCTCCTTGTAATATCTTTATAATGCAAAAACACATCTCCTGGTCAAAAGCTACCCACCTCTAAGGCAGAACACACCTCAGACACTCCTCCTTGGGCATGCAAGGAAACCTCGCTCGAGAAAGGTGGAGATTGGCAGGAGTCCAGGGGACTGAGGAGGAGCAAGGTGTATCACCTAGCATAAAAGATGGCTACTTAGCAACCAAACTTGGGAATCGTATCTTTCAGTCTTCCAAAAAAACTCGATCTCTCATGCAGGTCCCTTAACCTTACTTTGCTTTATGGCAAAATCAGCATTCAGAATAATTTCAATTATTTTCTTCCCTTTCTCAAAGAACTTTTCTGCTATGTCGCCTCACACAAAGATGTCGTCCATGTACTGCAGGTGTTCTGGTGCTCCACTCTTCTCCAGTGTATTATAGCTCAAGGCCATGGCAGATGGTGGGGCTGTGTTACCACCCCTGGGGCAGTTGATTCCAGGTATACTGATGAAATGCTGGGGTTTACACCCCAAG
>NW_008616707.1:14438-16759 GCF_000691845.1 Merops nubicus
CCCCCAGGCTGTGGCAAGCCCTGCAGGGAGAGCCATAAGGGAAATGAGCCCCAGGTGTCCTGCATTGAGTTGACAGGGGTCAGGTGTCCCGCTTGGGGATAAAAGCTGGGACCACTTGCAGGGAGTCAGGAGTGTCTGCTCTGTGGAGTGCACTCCCCAGAGTGTCCTGCTTAAGGAGAGACCTCCTGCCTCTCTCTGGAGCTGGGTCCTGGTCAGTGCAGACTGTTGTGAATGTGGGCTAAAGGGGTGAGAGTTGTCATGTGGGCACCTTTATTATATCTGTTTAACCTTGTGATCTGGCTGTTTCCCTTGCCAACTATAGGAAGCCTCAGCTCTTTGTTTATACCACCTGTTGTGAGTTGAATTGTGTCTCTTCTGGGATTGTTGGGGGTAGTGTCGATCGTATATGAACTGGCTGACTTATTTGTACCCCCGATGGTCATTCATGTCATGATTTTCTTGTTTACAATGCAGTAGACTTATTGGTTTGTCTTTCTGCTGGTTGTATCCTTGTTGGGCCTAGTCATTGACAGAACAACTGGATGCCTCTCCAAGTAAAAGCAAACTGTGGCTTTGTTGTGGTTTGAGGCTTGGAATGGGGGTGTGACCTTCCAGCAACTGGGAGGACCCCAGGTGGGGGTGAAACCATCACACACGCTGATAAGAGGCAGGAAGTGGGTGCTAATTCCACTCTGGCTCTGCAGCTTGGAGAGGGAAGTTGTCCTTCCACTCTGTGGGACCTTGGAACCATTTCTGAAGGTTTTGTATATTTTATTGTTTTTTTTCCTAACCTTTGTATATATTATTTTCCTTACCTCCTTTTTTTGTTTTCTGTTTCTTGTTAAACAATATACTTCATTTTTTATCCAGTGTCTCTCTCTCTCGGGGGGGGGGAGAGGCTAGTACATAGTTCTGTTCCGTGTGGGTCCTGCCCTGAACCCCTTTTTACATGGAACCAGGACAGGCCTGCAGTCTATTGCTCTAAGAATAGGGAAAAATGAATTGGCAATGTCAATCATGGCATACCATTTAGCTGCCTTTGTCTCCAGTTCTTACTGAAGCTGCAGCATGTCTGGCACGGCAGCACTCATTGGCAGTGTCACGTCATTCAGTCCATGATAGTCCACTGTTAGTCTCCATTCCCCATTGGGCTTTTGCACTGGCCATATAGGACTATTAAAGGGTGAGTGAGTTTTGCTGATCACCCCTTGACCCTCTAGTTGATGAATCAACTTCTGGATAGGAGTTACAGAGTCTCTGTTAGTATGATATTGTCATTGATGCACCGTTTCAGTAGCAACTGGCACCTTTTGATCTTCAACTTTCATCTATTCCACAACAGCCAAAGCCCAAGCACAACAGCCAGCTGAGTCCTCAGTCTCTACAGCTGCTATGCCAAAAACCCATCAGTACCCTTTGGGGTCCTTATAATACCCTTGCCTAAGGGAATCTATGCCAAGGATGCATGGGTGTTGTGGCTTGAGGCTTGGGGGTGGGACAGGTGATCTCTAGGACCCAGGAGGGTCCTGGTGGAAGCAGTTGATTCCCTCCCATTCCTCTCTACACTCTTTAAAAGAAGCAGGAAGTGGGTGCTCTCTCTCTTGCCCTTTTGCTCTTTGTCTTGGTGTGCTGGGGCATCAGGATGCCTGATTCCATGTGGTCCTGAGCTATCTTGTGCCATCCTAGATTGGGTTTTGTATATCTTGCGTACTTAGTATTCCTCCCATATTTGGAAGCAGTTGATTCCCTCCCATTCCTCTCTACACTCTTTAAAAGAAGCAGGAAGTGGGTGCTCTCTCTCTTGCCCTTTTGCTCTTTGTCTTGGTGTGCTGGGGCATCAGGATGCCTGATTCCATGTGGTCCTGAGCTATCTTGTGCCATCCTAGATTGGGTTTTGTATATCTTGCGTACTTAGTATTCCTCCCATATTTGTATATATATCTACCTCCTCTTTTAGCGTTCTGTTCCCTGTTAAACAATATTTCATTTTTATTAACTTGCTAATCGGTGCAGAGCCTTTATTACCCCTGCCTTCCTTTGTCTCTCTCTCTCTCTCTCTCTCTACATGGGGAAAACCATGGGATAGGGAGGGGGAACACAAATTGTGCTTCTTGGGGTCCTGCCCTGAACCCTTAAACGAAGACAGAATAATTGGTGCCCAGCGTGAGGCTTGAGCTAAAGAGATTTTACATCAAAAAAATTCTAGAAGTTAAGAAAAGAAAAAGAAAATGCTTTTACTGCAGATAATATATTTCATTTTTATTGCATTTCTGTTAAATTTAAATGGCTTGCCCAGTGTCTTGCCATGTGCTCTGTATGGT
>NW_008616708.1:0-29080 GCF_000691845.1 Merops nubicus
CCAACCTAAAGGATTCTGTGATTCTTTTTAAAGAAAGGAGTATGGAACGCTAAGTCAAATGCTTTACTGCACTTTAAAGAAGTACATATATGCAGCTACCTTTATCCTGCAAATTGTGCTCCCCTCAAAAAATGAGATCAGACATGTTTCACCATAGCTGTCTTTCTATGAAACCATACTGTCTGGATTTTTCTGTCCTGTGAAACATTTTTTTTTTTTCAGTTGTATCTTATCTTAGCTTTAATTCCATGGTTTTACCTGGGGCTGAGGTCAGTTGCACTGTCTTATAGTGACCTGGCTTGACCAGTTCAGCCTCTTTGAGTACTGGAACACTAGGGCTCTTCCAGCCTCCTCAAACTTTCCTGCTGTTCCAGTGATGGTTAACAATTAACAAGAGCCAGCCAGAGTTCTTCTCAGACAGTCTCCAGGTCTCTGAGTTGCAAGTTCTCCAGCTGATTGCAAAATACGGATAGCTAGCTGATGATATTTAGTTACTTAATGGACTGGAAAGAAAACGGCCTGTTTTGGTAAGAGAATTTTTCTCTTCCTTCTGTCAGAGAGAAGAGAGATGTTGTGAATATGCCTGCATCACAGAAATAAAAAAAAAAAAAAACAACCAAAACAAACAAACAAACAAAAACAAACAAACAAATCTGCCTGCCTTTGGTGGGCCTGTTGCTTAGACTTTTGAATTTTGTTTCATTTTTTTAAATTACCATTAAGCAGAATCCCTATTGTGTTAATCTTGCCAGGCACAGTTATTTTAAGCTTTCATTAATGATTAGTCAATACAAATTTGAAGTTATAAAGTTTATATTTCCTTTCTTCCAAAGTATTAAAAACAGTTATTTTCCTTTTCATCCCATTTAACTTCATCTCACTTTTTACATTTTGGTTGTTAAGTTTGTGTAGCCACTGTAGCCACTGAAACACTGGCTTTTAGTCAAAGGTGTTTTCTTTCTTGTCCTGAAGCCATGGTTCCAGGACATTATCAAGACTTTTGAAAAATTTTCCATTTTCATTCTCTCATTTGGGTCACATTTTTCTTCCCAATGTACTTTTCCTTCCCACCTTCAAAGCGCTAAGCTGGGATCTTGTGTTCAGCTGTTGAATGGAACATACTGCTTCTAGACCAGGACTTACTTTTTAAGGGTGAAGTCTGAGAATCTGCTGGGAAAAGGGCTCAAGGAGGGGGAGGTAGGATGCACTCTGCTGTTCTCATATCATTGCCCCCTCTACCCCAACACTAACTTGTTTTTTGGGCAGAACCATGCATTTTTGTATTGTTATGATTTGTACACTGGAAATTTCCTGCTACCTTAGTCCTACTCACTCTATTTTATGTCTGTCCCATTTTATTGCTCAGATGCCCACCAGCCCTTAGAGCTCTATCTTGCCTCTTCCCAAACCCAGTGTCAGGGAATCTCTCCCAGATATCACACAACCCTCTTGTTCTTGTCCCCAGGGACACTCATCCACAGCCAGATGAAGCTCTTAGCCCTCTTCTCTTTCCCAGGAGCAGCTATGACAGTTTCCTTCACCCTTGGGAAAGAGCAAGTCATAGCAGAACTTGTAGTTTCCTCTTTAAAAATCCAGCTAATGAACCAAGCTTAAAGACTGGATTGAAGGTCCCATCTTGAGGGGGTAAGGGGGAATCACCACATATCAGTCACAGCTCACACTCTTGCTGTTCATCATACTCCATTTCCAGGTAAGAACATGGCAGGTCAGGAGGGCTGAAGTCCAAAATCATCTCTCATGCTGGATTCAGTGTCTTTTGGGTTATACCTTCTATATTTTAAAAGACTTTGATAATACAGTTCCTTATAAAACTGCAGCTGTCTTTCAAACAGATGTCCCTGATAACTACATTTTTTTTCTCTCCACATATTACAGACAAGTGATTGTAAGGAACCAGACAGAAGAAAGCAGTTCCAGTGGTGAACAGCCTCACGGTGATGATCTCAGTAGCTGATACTCAGATGTGGTTGCTTCTCAAACACCTCCCTCCCTTTCAGATGAAACTTACATTCATGGAAGGATGCAAGTCTGAGTTAAAACTGGATCTGGTTAAACAAAACCAGCAGTACAGTTCTCATGACTGCAAAGGAAAGGTCAGTGCTGTGACTGCCTGTTAGACACTGATACCACACACCTGGATTAGGTCAGGCAAAGACAAGAAAGAAAAATTGTCTTTCAACAAAGAACAAACCTGAAAAATCCTGGATGCATAAGAGGAAGTCCTCACAGCCGCATTTGAGTAATGTTGCTGGAGTTGCCTGGTCAGCATTTAGATCCTGATGATGATGATTGTAAAATTTCTCTTTTTAAAGTAAAGATTCAGGCTTAAGTTCCTCTTCCAGTCATATGGTGCAAAGATTGTGCAAAGTTGAGTGGTTAATTGCAGAGAGAGTTGAGTGGTTCTCATTGAGAATCATTTGGCTGAGAGCAAATTTACTTCTCCAGCAGAAAGTCTGTACCAGTTACACCCTAAGTCCTGTGAAGAGTTCTGCCTTGCTCACCTGAATCCACACCAAGTCCTGTTATCCCCAGGGGTATCTCTGCAGCATTAGTTTTCCCTGGGTTGCCTTGTTGTGAGATAAAGCAGCATCCCCTTGATCTTGCTGAACAGGCAGTGTTACCAATATTGTTTCCTCAGGTCACACTCATCAGCTGCTTCATAGTGACACATCCACTTGGTCATCCTCTGAAAAATGAGCAATAACATCAAGAGCAAGATCAAAAATAAAACTTTGCTTTTAGGTAGCTTACAGCTTGCTGCACCAGCTTAAAGCTTGGCAGTTCCCTCAAGGATAGACTATTCTTTTTGCAAAAACTATTTGGGTTACTTGAAACTTATTAAAACACTGTTTACCCAGAACAGCCTTTAAAGAGCTAATGGCAGCCCGAATGATCTCAGGAGAGTGTCTTACTGAATGAAGTCATTAGCTTTACCTACTGTCCAGAAATACTTCTGCTACCCATAACCAATTACTTTTTGCTTCCATTTTGAAATGGTAGATGGAAAAGAAACTGTTAATATTGAAGAGTCTTGAAATGGTATCTGCCAGTTGCTGAGGCATTAGAAAAAAGAGAGGTGTGTTTACCACATTTTATATCCAAGGAAAATAGTGCCAAAACCACAAAAGCAACATCACATTTCTGCACAAGTTGCCTGCTTTCAGCTGCAGGTGACAAATAGTGTAACAGGAGCTACAGCCCTCCATGAGGGTCACAGCAGCTTTTTGGTGAGGTGGAGGATGGGTTTAGCTCAGCTCGGAGGTGGAAGGGCCACTCATACTCCCTCCCCCTTCAGCAGCTTCTGTTCTCTCCACCTGTCCTCACCCATGGACCTCCACTCAACCCAGGCAGAACCAGGCAAAGGTATGTGAGAGGATGAGAGCTCCAGGAAGCATGAAGCTGGGACCAAAGAGTCAGGCTGAGAAAGGCAGCGAGGGCTGGAATAAATGTAAGTCTGCATAACTAGTTGCTGGGCTGAGGACACCACAAAATTCATTTGAAACTTGAGGAGAAGCTTAGAAATTCCCTATCTCCAAGCAGGCAACAAGAACTCCTACAATGAAACACTGCCAGATCAACCTTATGCTGTGTGTAGGGAGTGTGGGCTATTATATTACCAGAGAGTGGGTGAGTTTGGCTGTGTTAAAAAAGCCTTCAACACAAGAGACAGACAAAACTACCAGGCATATGTTTGTATTATTCTTTTTTTTAATCTCCAATCCTTTATTCTCTGAGATAAACACTTCTGCAGTATGCTTTTTTGAGCAAACTGTCTGCTGGTGTTGGGCTTGGAACTCTGTCAAGGCATAAAGTTTGTTGAGTCAGGCTTGAGTCATGGACAGATGGAGAAAACAAGGAAAGGCTGAGGAACTGAAGGTGCAACATGGACACAGATGTATCAGAGAAACAAACATTTCCATCAGTCAACTGAGCTGGCCACAACAGCCTTCCCCTCTGCTCAGGCACCCTTACCTTTAGCTAGAGCTGAGGGTAGTTCTCACAGGAGACGTGAATCCCCTCCCTTGCTGGGACCAGCTCTCCCACTGCCAGCTGCCACAGTTGCCTTTAGCCGCACTGCAATCACACGCTGTCATCAACCACAGTCTGAAGAGGACACAACCATCTAGACCCGTTTCCTCCTAAAGGATGCAGCAACTGTACTTCAATCATTCCTGCCACGTCTGTCTACCCTGAGCTAGAACATCTCTCCTGCAACAGTCTGCACTGCCTGCCAGTGCTGTCTGCTCCAGCAGCCTCCTCCCTGACTCATGACAGACTCATATCACCTTGTTTTTCAAGAACCTCTTCTCCACAAATAGATTCCAAGGAGATTTCTGAAAGATGTGAATACTCCCATTCGTAACAACTGGTGTTCTTTCACTAGTTGCACTGGAACACGACTCAAAGTACATAACTACTGAAAAGACTTTTTTTCTCCCCTTTCAAGTTACCTGGAAATGGAAGGCATGCAGTATGAACTATATAAACAGTAAGAAATAATATGCAAAATCCATCCCCTTCTGTGACATTTCCATATGTACCCATTTCAAGGCCCTTCCAGTGCTTTGCTCTCCACTGTGGGCACTTTATTTCCCCTTCCCTCAGAGTCTGCCATTAACAGAGGCCTTCCCTTATGGGGTCTGCATCACTCATGGATGGTTGAAAAACTGTACTCACCAGCCAACAAAGTATAACCCAAATTAGTCCATGCTCCTGGTTCAAAGACATAGTTGACTTCTATAAAAATGTTACCCCAAACCACTAACCCCCACGAAAGCCACATCATTCTGCCCCTTACTTATGCTGTGTGAAGTCTTCTCCTGCTAAGGTGTCAGATGTCCTCATCTGAGCACTGGCACCAGCAGCACATTGCTGAGATCCACTGCAAATCCTGAGGAGACCGACCTGCAGCTCAAACTGTCCATGTCTATACACCAGATACACCAGGAAGCAAGATATTCTTCTGGGCTGTTTACCTCACTGAGTTTTTGTGAATTTTGAGTAAAAGGCTTAAAATGCCTGTCCTGGCAAGGACTTCTGTGAGGGCAGCCCAGGCTGCTGGGCCTGCTGCAGAGTGCTCTGGACCTTCATCCACATAGTTCTCATCACAGCAGCATCAAAGTGAGTAACCTGTGTTAAACTGTAGAAACTCCTTGTTTTAAAATGTAGGCCCATATATGAAGGAAGTTTTCCATTTTCAGGTGCTATCCACAATTTATTTTAATCAAGCGTAATTTCTTAAAATAATGACTCTCCATCTCTATGATTTATTAAAATGCCTTCTGGATACATTGGCAGTAATTAAATCATTCAGCTGTTATCCATCTACGGCTTTTGAAGATACTTGGCCAGTATTTCCAGGAGGACTTTATAACAATTCTTTAATTACCAGGTTACTAGCATATATTGAAGCTCAGAGGCAGTGTGAGAGAAGCTCATATGGGCTGTGTATCTTTTACATGACAAGCCAGTAGCTTTAAATTGTTGGTTCACGTGCATTCATTTTCTCTTTCTGTTGCAAAACTACCATTTAAAAAAGCACAAGAAAAATGAGTATGAACAATCCTCTCCTCCAACCTCAAGCATTTTGCAAGAGCAGTACTGGAGATGCCAGCAAAACTTTACAAGCTAGGGATAAAGTACTCGCTGCTTGACCTTTCTGAATACTCACAGCCATCAGAAAATCATCACTTGAGTATAAACCCTTAGGTTGGACTCATGTGCAACTGGTCAGGATTTAGATGCACTACAGCAAGGACAGCACACCAATATGCAGGACTGGCCCCACTCATAGTCACAGCCTCCTGCTCCTGCTTTCCACTTCTGCAGCACCATGCATCTCACCAGCTAAAGCCTGCTATACGCTCGAAGGCCATCTTCCTTATTGCTGCAGTGACAGAATTGCATTCAGTTCCAGCCACAAAGAGAAACACCACGGTGTGCAAACAGCTGTTTAAGGGTAAGGAACCTGCTGTACCTATTCCTAGAATCAGAGCTCACTCAAGAATCACCCTGCCAGCTGGTTGAGGTTCAACACAATTCTACTCCTGCAGGTACCACAGTTACACAAGTTGGTTTTTAAAGCAAATATGGCCAAAGGGCATGTGAAAGGCTATTGCAAGGCATGCAAGTGCACACCCAAAAGAATTCTGCGCTTGCAGCTTGTTGAAGAGTGTGTAACAACTGGGTTGGGGCACTTAGGATTTGGGTTTTGTTACTTCATTAAGGGATTGGACGAGGCTACGCTACACCAAACTACAGATTGTGGTGGGTTGGCCTTGGCTGTTCTTTCCCCTTTGGGGAAAAAAGGAATGAAAAAGTTCAGAGTCAGGATTAAGACAGGAAGACTACTTATCAGTTACCATCATGGGGAAAATAGACTCGGCTTGGGGAAAATTAGTTGACTTTATTGCCAGTTAAGACAGATCTGGGTAGGGGAAACATATTTCTGTATTGTTGTCCTTAGGTGGGTTGAATGGTCTTTAATTCTCTCAGGTGAATCATATTATAAACCACTGTTAGATGTGCTCAGTCCCTCAAGACAGCTGAAAAATTCCTTTCCCACGTGTCATGAGTATTTTTGCCAGATGAAATGGAAAAAATTTGGAACTCCTTTGGTTTCATTTTGCCTGCTTTTTGGTTTTGTTTTTGGTTTTTTTTTTTAAAGTAAAATAAGGGTATTTTTCATCACAAAGAAGATTTCCTGATGTCAGACCCAAGGGATTTTATAAAACTCAAAATTCAGCCTCTAATGGGCTTGCAGCTTTTTCAAGAAATAGTTATTTTAAAATCAAGTCTTGATATAGCTATTATGGCTTCTTCAGAACAAGAATAATTTATATGCAGAAGCAATCCTGATTATTTGCATCTCAAATTCTTTTATTTAGAAAACCCCAACAAAATTAGATAAACATCACAAGGAGTGTGTATTTCTGATTTTTTCCCTGTACAGAGTTTGTACAAAGTACGTAGGCACAGCACATATTCATGAGTCAATTTAATACACTCTGTTTTACATTTCAAACATTCAAATTCAGGCCCTGCCTGTTTGCCTGTCTGGAATGGTATGGTAAACTGCCCTTGAGGCCACATTCAAGAAATATTTATTTGATTTCACAGAGAATTTCCAATAAAAAAACATGTATAATCAATGAGCAGCAAGTCATTTGGGTTTTAGTTCCATTTCTCATCTTTTCAGAGTGGAAAGAGGATGGGCCTTTGTTCCAAGTCCCAGCAGTGGTGACGGTCAGGGCTTTTTAAAATTTATGTATTAAAAAACCCCAACAAAACACCAAACACAGAGGAGAATAAAACCAGACCAGCTCCAACATAAATGCTTTCAAAAAACATTTAATTTCAAACCAAGAAGAATCCCAGACCATCATGATTCCAGTGTTCAGTCTTCTATTCATACTCATTTTGGTATCATATATCATGAAAGAAACCGGATTCTCCAAGAAGTAGTAAATCATTGTTGCTAAATGTCTGATTATTTGTTCTTTGCACTTACACCACATTGTGGTGAAGTTCCACAATCTTTTTTCCCCATCTTATATTGAGGAGTGGATGGATTTTAACTGCATGGGGACTGAAATACAGTCCAGAAGTGATGCATGCAGTCTTTTTTGGTTCTTCATAAAGTTAAAAATGCATGTAATAAAAACAATATAAATAACATTGTGTCCCATACTGTTCAAGAAAAGGGAAATTGTAGCATTAATGTTCCATTGAGAGATGATGAATACAATTTTCCCCCTTTGAGTCTGCACACAGTAATAAAATATTGATCTTTATGACAAAACAAGTCAGATTTGTATGGAGAACAGTTCAGGAGGGTTTCATGGCTCGAATCAACGACGGCAAAGCATATAATATTAAAGATTAAGTGTCAGTTCGCTGAATTAATGCCTCAATGTAGCCAAGTAAAGAGTTCTGCAAAGAGGCGTAATAGTTTCTTCTCCTTGTTTATGAGCTTCCAAGTCATCATCATTTAATTTATCATCTGTACTATTGCAGATCAACTTGACATGAGTGATTAACATATCTGGCTCCTGTGCTCCAAGCCATATGTCCCCAATGTAAACAGAAGTCAGGAATACACAAACGGCTGTGGAAGAAAAATTACAGAAAAATCAGAAAAGATATTCTTCTATTTCCACATAGTAATACAAACCCAAACCATTTTTACCTGCAGACCTATGTTTTAAAATAGCTTCCTAACTCATTTCCTAGGTGGATTCATGGGGGTTTTGCCCATGCAAAGCCAATGATCCTCCTCACACTGAGGAAAGAAGGCAGCTTCTTGTTAGCACAACCTTCTGACCTCTTCAAAGAAAAAAGTTTGAAACCTTACCTGTGGCTTTTGCTATAAAATGATAACATTGAACAGTGTATGGATCAGAACCCATAATCCCATGGACTCATTTGTTTTAAGTCTGCTTTTCCCCTTGGAAGTGTATTTTTTTTATACTTCACTAGACTCCATTTTAGTCCTAGAAAGGAAAGTTTCTTTGAGGGAGTATGACTGCTGTACTATAAAACTGCTACAGTGTGACCCTATTCTGTGCTACCAAGCCCTGTGCCCATACCACCAAAGACACAGGTTTTACACTTTGTGAAATTATGAGCATCAATGGACACGGGCAAACTTGAAACCGTTTTTGATTAATTAAAAACCTCCATGGAACTACCCACTTGCTACCATTACCACCTTGTAACGTGAGTGAAAAGATGAGTTACCTTTCTTGTTTGCATTCTCCTCCGTCATTGCTGACAGGCACAACGTTTTCACAAGTTCATGGAAGCTGTTGTTGGTCAGGCCCTGAGCATCCATTAGGTGAAGCATGACTGAGCTGAACAGACAGAGGTCTTTAAGGAGTCCAGCTGTCTCACGGCTGGCCTCACAGACCTGTGTATAAAACCTGAAGATGTCATTTCTCAACGTCTCATCCCTGAGCATCTCCTGCACTGCCACCGGGTGTGGCAAGATGCAATTCTGCAGCCACCGCAGAGTTAAAGAAACATTCTGCATCTTGAGGCTGTGCTCAACCATGGACTTTATGAGCCATTTAGTCACTACGTAAGCGGACGCACAGGTAAGGCTGGCTGTTTCATCCCCAAGGCTGGCAGATTTGAGAGGCTCCCCTTCGTGTCTGGTAGGCGGCGCTGGGAAAACAGGCTCCCAGTGGGTAAATATAGAATTCAGATGATCTCTGCATTTCTCCAGCTCGGAGACTTTCAGGTCTGCAGAACTGTCATCTTCTTCTGTCTCATTCTTTTTCCGAATGCTATGATATGCACGAGATGAGGCCTGAGATCTGTTCTGTTCTTTAATATTTTCTGCAAGAAGAAAACCAGCACCAAAACAAACATCAGGTACGCCAAATAGTTTTCTTGGTACAGAAGTATGCAAGGGAGATGGTACCGTGTGTTGTTTCAGTTGCTAAAAGGATAAGTCCTAGCCTCATTTAGCAGCTGAACTGAGCCTGTGAGGTTCAGGGCTAACAGGCTGCAGGCAGCTCCCAGTGACCCACAGGCTGAAACGCTCTCCTGAACTGGATCCTCACTGGGAGGTGAGCGACAACGCCAGGCAGGGCCCGGCCCCAGCTCAGCGAAGCCCAGGCACTGTTTCTTTCAGAGGCTGACAAGCTGCGGCGCTGCCAGTAAGCCCACACTGTTTACACACCACCTCAGGAGGAATGCTCCGGGCTGGCGCAGGCCCAGCACACGCCTTGGAGGTAGGAAGGAGGAACCAACACAGCTAGGCTGCTTGTGAACAGCATGGGCTCAAGCAGAGAAGTCTGACCTCCTCCAGCAGAGCTGTGCCCAGGCTGAGGGGCTGGCTGCCCACGTGTTGTCAACCAAGGGCATGTGAATTCTCCACATCCCAAGGGAAGAGACAGGCAGCCGAAATTTGTTATGTGGGGCTGCCCTCTGTTCGATGCTGCCTGTGTCACGGGGAGCGCCAAACCCCCAAACACCAACAGCATTTTGCCACCACCAGACCACACAGAGCAGTTTACAGCAATCTGCTTCCAAGGAGTCATTGAGGAAATCATCACAGGTTTCCATTCTGTTGCAGCTTAAAATGCACTAAATGCATTTCGGCACTTTTTCCCACAGGCTGTGGCTGGATGGCAACAGCTCCTGAAATTTAACCTCAAAAACAAAATTTCAGATAAGGATCCATTTTTGCAACTGCTTTATAAGCTCCTGAGGCTTGGAGCAACAGATGTTTTTTAAAACCCCATATATAGTAAGTTAAAAATGTCACGGTAACAACTCTCTAAAAATCCTCAGAAAGACGCTAAAAGAGAATTGGAAAAACTTCTGAAAAACTAAAGCTTTTGTAGTTTCCCTTAAATACAGTGATACTTTAATAATTAGTTTACTGATACAGAACATTTAAAACAACCCATAGAATTGTAACGTGCACCAAGAGCAGCTGTTGTATTTGCAGGAAACCAACACTGTTTAACACCTCCCACTACAAAGTTCCTTCTACATTTTATTCACAGAGAAAAGAAGAGAGAAGTCATACAAGCCCAGATGTATTTTGCTTTCTTCCCACACTGATGACAATACGAAAAATAAGCTACTGCTAATTTTTACTCATATCTCACTTTCAGATCCCAAATCCACACTCAGAATGGTTCAAATATTTAAGCAGAAAACCTCCTGGCACCGTTTTCTAAAAATTTCATTTTTAGATGGAAAAGTAAGTAGATCTGCAACAAAGTTTTGTTTTAAAGTTTGTTTCCTTTTTAAAATCGCATTCCTCCAGATTTCAAACTCTCCAAACTTCCAGAATTGTTTTAAAGTTAGAAATCACTACAACGAAGACCTGAAAAACGGCTGTATGTTTCCATTCCTCCTTCCCCAAGCTCTGTCCAGCAAAAGTTATTAAGGATACTTTCCTGTGAAGTCTGGCTCACTCGTATGGTTAGCTTGTAAGAGCCTAAACAGTATTACTTTTCTGGAGTACTTTAGTACTTACTCAGCAGTTCCTTGATGCGGTACTTGTGGGCGAGGGCGTGCACAGCCTGCTGCAGGCGCAGGTCTCTGCCGATGCCGCCCCAGCGGTGCAGCAGCAGCAGCACCTCTCTGTCCGAGAGGACGCCCTCATTCACCGTGAACCGGCCCATCTCCTTGAAGGCCTCAACGACGACAGCACGGTATTCCAGCACAGAACTCAGCGTGCCCAAGAACTGAGTCAGTCTGCCTAGATCTAAATTGGCCCTGTGAAAAGAAAACAAAAGTGCCATTTATTTTTCTGCACGCTAATTAATAAAATAAGTACAGGGTTTGAGTTTTTTTCCCCTCACAGTCTCTTCCTACAGTTTTCTCCTGCAGCTCTCTAGACAGATACTTTTGTTTCTCAGTAATAACTAGCTTCTCTCCTACTGAGTTCCCAGTGCTCTGCTCCATTAGTGTTTGGCACAACAGACCATGAAACACAGTCTTTGCCCTTCTGCCTGTAAATAGAAAAGGTAGACGGCACACAAGGAAGATAACAGAGGTCTGGAGCTTTACCTGTGCTTCTTTATTTTGCACGAATTCTCTAAATTTTGTGGAAATAAACATAACTTCTCCAGGCTCTGGCAATACTTGCCTGCACAAAGAACTGCAGGTGCTATTATGAACCCAAACAGAGCTGGTTTGGGTCTACTGTCTCTGCTGCAAATGCTGTCCTTAGGTTAAGTGCTCTAGATCTGGAGAGAAGAGACTGTTGTGTAGAACTTAGCACAGTCTCTCCTCGTACAATCTGCAGGCATGGTACAGAGACAGAAAGTCTAAACCCTCAGCGAGTGTTAAAGATCCTTGCAGCAAACAGCATCACTAACTGCAGGCTCTAATCCAGCAAGAAAAACATAAAACATAGCAGCTTAAAAATGGGCAGTAATTAAGGATGTAAAGCTTGACAGTAACTGTGCATCAGCTGTTATTTTATTTCCTCGGTACTTGAACAGTTAGCTGTCAAAGAAACCTCATCAGAATTCACTTCTCAACATTCAAATTGAAGGGGAAAACATTTAGCTACCAGAGGATCAAGAAATTCTTCCGGCCTAAATAAATTTCATACTGGACAGAGGAGGAGATGCAAATTGTATAAAAGTTAAAGAACAAAACAAACCTACCGAATGTGTCTGATTAATGCAATCAAAACATACAGAAATTCATTTACAAGCTGGATTGGAAGAAACTTCCTGTTCTCCTGGGACTCATTCTTGCTTTCTCTTTTGTTTCCCAAATTTGTTAGCCACAGAGTATGGAGTAAGGAAATTATTCTATTTAACAGCTTGTTTTCCAGAAACCTGAAAAACAAAAAAAAGAAGCAAACACTCATTTGGAAGGCAGATCCTAACCAGGAACCAGTCCCTCCCTCAGAGGGCACCATATACGAGTGCACTTTTGGAGCTGTGAACGGCAATAGGTGCTCCTCAGCCAGGACCCCATCAGGGCATGAGAACACAGCCCCCTGAAGCCCCAGGCACATGGAGGCCCCAGTCACTGCCCCCTTGTGCCACGCTGCAGCTGGGGAGGCCCAGTGGTGCATCACAGCCTCCACACGAGACTAGTGATCACCGACTTGCATCTTTCACGACCCAGCTCTGCCAAGCATTCCATTCCACTGCCACCTTTGCTTTAGGAAAGTTCAAGGGTTCAAGAGGGCTTGGCTCCTTAGGGTCCAAAGAGGCCATTTTGTTTTCTACGGTTTTCAAGAAAGCATTACCAAAAACATGAAGCTCCACCACCATCTCTCCTACAGGAAAGCATCTTGATTTTGTTTTTAGAAACACAAGGGAACACTTTGGAGATTGGCAAGTTCTGCCAGTAAGGCCCTATGTGCCAAATGTCAGAACCACCGACAGGCCATCTCTACCTGTCCCCCTTGTTTTCATACTCAGTTGCATAATTATTCTACTGTGGACAGTAAAATTGTTCCCCTTTCACTAGTATTTCCCTAGTTACCTTTTCTCCAGGATGTGCACTATCCAGGTTAGGAGGCTGTGATCTTGTATCAGCTCATAGGCAGCTCTGGTGACACGGGCAGCATTTTGTAATATCTGCAGAATACGACTCTGAAACAAAAAGTATCATTTATTCTTTTACAAAATTAGAATATAGCCAGGCTCTAATTATTATCAGTCTTTCAGAAGGGTATAATTAGCAATCTAACTGGCATCTGGGATCTGACCAACTTAGAAGTTAAAACATATTGCCAAGCACCACGTTCTCAGCAACCCCAGGGAAGAAGAGACCTGGCTTTTCAAGGTTTCATACACACAGACACTACTCTTAAAAAGAAGTCTTAAAGTAACAATACAATTTTCTCTTTTTGTCCAGGATTTTGATGCCTAACCAAGATACTTTTAACAGACTGGATTTCTCAGAGTGGATGCTTATGAACATAAGAGCTTCTGGTATGTGAAATCTTTTCCTGCTGAAGCACTGTACAGGTAACATGCTGGTTAGGAAATAAGATGATCTAAAAAAGCAAAGGCCCTTGACCATATGAGCAAAAGTGCAGTATTTTGCACAAAGCAGCAGAAACACAGCTAGAGCCAGACCACTAGTTTATGAAACTGAATGATGTTCCATGATGTCAGAGGACCCGTTCCGGTTTGACTCTGGTTTAGACACAAGCAATTATTTCCCCCTCCACACATACAAAATATCAACTAGGTAGAGATTTTCAAAAGGGCAAATTGACTCTTCAGTCAACTGCTCCTTTCTGCTTTGTACTTGTTTAACATCTCCAAATCAAGCAAACCTTTGTGGTTTTGTGGGATTTTGGGGGAATTTTTTGCTTGTCTATCAGTTTTTTAAATTCTTACCTGGGAGCCTTCATCACACAAAGGACTGTTGAAAAAGGAAAGAACAACATGGAAAATCCTCTGGTAGTCATAAAGCTCATAGCAATGCTTATCACGGAGCCCATCTCCCAGAAATCTGAGAATCCAGTCACGTTCTGTTTTGTACTAGAAGACGTAAGAAAAATACCACCATCAGACATTTTCAAAATAATGCCTGCTCCTAAGAGCACAAGCACTGATAACAGAACTTGAAAAGTTGCTGTTTCTAAAATACCTCAGCTGAACTCAACATTAATAATCTAAACTATGATTGTAAGCTAGCTAGGGCAGAACATTTTTTTTGTTGTGGTTAGAGAGTGTGAATACCATAACTCATTATTTCATTAGGTGTTACTATTAAAACAACAAAGAAATCCAGAAGTAATACTTCTAATTCCAATATTAAACAAAACAAAGATGTCTTTAATTAATTACTTGAGAAAGAATAAGATTTCATTGCATTTTTATGGCTTTTTTCCATTATCATCTGAAGAATTAGTGGATACCCAAGATGGGATTCTTACATTACCTCAAAATCAAAACTGTAGAAAAGCTGGAAAAACCCTGGTACTTTCCTCAGGTCCAAATACTGGTGTGACAGAAGGAATTTGTTTATCTTTATATACATGTGCTCCTCTGTGAAGAGAAACAGTAGTTATTATGGTGGAGGACAACACTCCCCACACACAACTGTGCAAAAAGATAAATGGAATCTGTATTTGGCAGTGTTCCAGGTAGATGTCAGAACAGTACATTAATTACAGCGAGAAGGTATTCTGCTCTGAGGCTGATTATATTGGTGGCCATCTCTCCTTTTCCCCAAAATGAAAAGCCCATTCAGCATGCACACAAAGCAGGGGAGAAGATAAACATTCAACATGGCTCTGATTTCAGCAAATCCAATGTTACTTCATTGACAAAACTGAAATCTGTAGCAAAGTGAGAGGCAAATCTCTCCACATTTCAAGCCTTACACTTCAGATAAAGCAATCATAACTTTTTAACCTACAGACCAGACATGCCTCTTATGAGCAGTGGAACATGTTGCCCAGAGGGACTATACAGTCTCTATCCTTGGAGGCTTTCTAGGATCAGTCTCTGGGTTTCTCTGGGATAAAGCCCTGTGCAAAGTGGTCTGCCATCATAGCTGGCAGTGCTTTGGGCAGGGGGTTTAGCTATAGAGACCTGACAAGGTCCCTTCCAAATTGAACTATAGCCAAATGCTTTGATTCTCCTTTGCAACAGTGAATCAAGTTGACTCAGTGTCTAAGGACAAAAGACCACTCAGGCCAACCTACTCTGATCAGCTGAACAGGACCCACACACTGATCTAGTTTTACTCATCTAGTCCTCTCCCTAGTGCCACCCCAAAATTATGAGCAAGTAGTGGCTCCATCCCTGATGGATAAAGCTGGTTTTGTACACACACAATCAAAATGGCACTTCCCATTTCTCCAGTGAGGCGCTCCACAGGAGCACTGGTCGTTTCAATGTGAAGCACGGGAAAGCATACGCCATGGCTCCTACCAGTGTCACAGCTACCTTGCCCTCCAGTATCAGCCAAGGCCACTACTCCACGCACAGTGACCCACCCCAGGATCCTGTTCAACATGCACAGCAGGTTACAGTACCTGGCTTCAGAATCTGCTGAGCCACACGAGCAATGTAGAGGGTCAAAGAGAAGGTAAGTCTGAGGTTCGGCTGCCTGATTCCATTTTGCACAGTATCCAAGAGATACAGCAACTGCAGCACAAGAGCCCAGGGGAAAAAGCTTGAACCATAACCCAAACAAATACAACAGGAGAGCACAAATACATAAATAAGCTTTTAGGATATTTCACAGACCATAAATCAATCACCAATCCCATCAGGATTTCCATTTCTGCAAATAAAATTCTTGAGAACTTCCAAGACACACTTCCCCCTCTTTTCTGCCCATCAATTAGAACAGAAGGAAACACAAAACAACAGAGGGGAAAAAACGGAATAGGGGATAAAAAGCTTCTTTTACTTCTCTCCCCGTGTGCATGCAGACAGACAAGTAAAGCAGCAACTCTCCCCTAAGAGGCCAGGACCGAAAACGTCTAACCTGGCAAACTATCAGCTGAGCTCAGCCTTACCTGACTCTTCTCTCGAAAGCGAGCTCCTTCCAAATGAGAACGGAAAGAAGCCAGGACAAAATATGCAGCTGCTCTCATGTTGGAATCATAACTGCTAAGGGCAGCTACTGTCAGACCCAGGGCATTGACTTCCACAAACTTGTGACATGCCACTACACACTCTGTGTGGAAGAGGGGGGAAAAAACAAAAGAAAAGCACCCAGTGCTTTATATTGACGTGTCACAGAATATGTAACAGCACTATAATCCGTAACAAAACTTCTATTCGTGAACACAAATTTCTAGATCTACACCCACAAACCATTACTTCACTGCATGCTGAAAGCTCCTTCAGCTAACAAAGGCATTCTGCAAATCACTGAATACAAATTCTTTACCTGATGTGAAATTAATGTGGTTAGTCTCATTTATGTGAGATTGAGATGATTTTGCCAGCTACACCATGCAGAGTTAGAAATAAAGACATCACATATCTCACTGTTTCAGGAAAGTTAAGTACAAAGAAGAAGAGGGAGAATTCTCCTCCTTAAAACATGTTGTGGGCACGTGTCTGTGCCTGAAGGACCAGTATGGCCAGTGAAAAGCCTGTCTGCACTGAAGAGCTTCTGTAATAAAATGGACAGGAGAATAATACATAAATATGCCACTGCCCACACCAGTTGTTACTGTGCAGGCACGAGTGATTCTGCTGGTAAGGCACGGTTCAAGCAAAGTACCAAACTGTACCCCTGTGCTCTTCTGAGACAAATAAAATCCAGCAATGAACAGTAACCAGCTGAACAGAAAACACCCCCTTGAATCTAACATTTGTCTTCCACAGCACTTTGCCATCAGGACATAGTCTCTCATTTAAGGACTGCGTGTTTTGAAGAGCTTGTGTCGTTTCTAGCCACTGATGGCTAGAAATGACTTGATGTAAAGCCTCCAGAACACCTCCTGTGCTATTTCTGTCCCATTCACCAGTAATGGAATACAGTGGCACCTCAGCTTCATTTTGCCAGCTTAAGTGCAAATGTACTGTGCTTCTGAGTTTAGCAACAATATTCACGTATTTTCTTGTAATTCACACTGAAGGTCAAGAGGAATTTTCCAAGGAACAAACATTCCCACTTAAGAAGAGGTTGTAGTCTTACTCAGAAGTACCTATATTTGGTCCACTGACTTCCTCACCACCACCCACACAAAACTAAAAAATTTATATATTTTATATGTGTTTATGTAAAAATCACAGATTATTTATGTCCCTGCACCAGCAGCTGGGCTGTTTCTCTCATCTCTTCCTCTGCTGCCAGAAATCCTACTTCAAGTTCGTGCCTGGCAGTTTCACTCCCAGCTCTGCTAGTTATAGGCCAGGCACGAGCAGGGCCCCCACCTCCCAGCACGACGCCCCCACCAGCTCACTGCTACACGACCAAAGCAAAGGCATCACCGAGCTGCAAAAACAGATCTTTTCAGTGAGTGGTTTTACAAGTTCTTTCAAACGTAGCCATTACTGTACACTTTCCTACACCACTCCTCGCTAAAGCACCTCCAAGTTTAACTGGCATAATGCAAAAGACCTCAGTCATTCCAGTGAGCAGGATGTTGTACAGATACAGCTCTACCGCCTCTACACTTCCAGGTGCTGGGCAAGGTCACCACCTGACTGACTGCCAAAGTAAAAATGGTGACAGCAGTAGCAACAACAGAAGAAAGAGAAACAGAGCCGAGAAAGACATGTAGTCTATGCCTTCTACTACCTTCAGCCCGTGGCAAAGCAACTCCACACTTCCCACTCTTCAGGCAAGATGCACGGGTGCAAGGCAAGTACTGGGAAACAGGCACCTTCTTGCTGAATCCCAAATGAATGTGGAAAGATGATCTAAAACTCATCTGCCTGCAGAAGACTCTTCATCACTTACGGACATCTCATGCACAGCCCTGGCCTATACAACCACCTCTCAGTACAGGATCAATTCTGTGTTGTACACCCTTCCACAGCAAGCCACCACATGGCTCTCCTTCAGACTGCCGTTCTTGAGAACTACTAATGTACACCAACAGGACAAAGTGGGTAATTTTTGTGTGGTGGCATCACATTACAAAATCCAAGGTCCTCACTTCAGCACTAAAGTTCATGCCGGTCACAAAAAGATTTATTTGGAAAACTTTCTCTCACTGAAAACATGCAGTGGAAATATTTTCCATCCAGCTGACCTTGGAGAATGCGTTCAACAACTAACATAAAATAGCAAGCTATCATTTACAAAAAAAGTTAATTCTATGTCTGACATACAGTTTGTTTAAAGTACCTTGAGAACCATGATGGAAAAGTTTTCCACAAGATGCTTATCAGAGCTAAAGTTAGACAGAACTTGCTATCAGCCCAACTCCAGACTTGCTTTTTACTCAGTGAGCATTAAACACTGTGCCATAAGTCTCTGTTTATAAATTCAGCAGTTATATAACATCTGTGCACAGGACATTGAGCAGCCAGTACAAAGAGCAAATAAATGAAGGGGAATTGGGAATTTCAAGAGCAGCTGGCACGGTTTAGGAGCACCATGGGACCTGAACTCATAAATCACTTGGGTCCTTTAAAAATTACCCTCTTAGGACACAAACTCTCACTCAGCATGGAGCAATTAAGAGAAATACTTTTCCTCACTCAGTTCTAGAATCAGCCTGTGGCCGGATAGCCACTGCCTCAGCTCAGAAGGAACACCATGTGCAAGAGCTCCCTCAACCCCGTTGTTGTGGAAAGCCAAATCCAGCTGTAACTACACCATGGTTAACCATAACTAACATGGGAGGGAGCTGCTTAGGAAATTCCTTATGATACTTGTGTCACTGTGCTGTTTAAGGGCTCTCTAAATAGACAGTGTGCGTTGGGAAGCCCAGCAGAGACATGCGTATGGGAAGCAGGGTGAGGTCAAACAAGAGAAGTGAGTCCAAGCAAGTTTTCAAGTGATGTTTCTTCTCTCCAAAGCCAAGCACAAATTTCTCTGTAGTATTAGCTCTTAGATCAAGAATAGCAGAGCTACAGAGGGAGCCATGCAGCTCCCGCAGCAGAGTAAAATGACACTAAATATCAAACAGAAACATTCACTTTACCTGGTCTGGTCAGTTCACTAAAGAGCTGAAGTAGAAAACAAGGATCGTAGAAGTCATCAAGACTCTTGACACTTTCATCTCTGTATAGTGAATCTTGTGCCTCCTGAAACAAAATCCAAAGCAGTATTTGTAAGGAATAATGCCAATTTCCAGCCTGTTGTCAAACTTCCCCAACCACCTCATCCCATTATAAAGCAGCCGCAAAATATAACACAACACAGGGTGAGACACGCTTGTGTTTAAATTTTGTTTTCACTCTCAGGGTACCAAAACTATTTCCCCTGACTAGTGCAAAAAGGCATAGAAGCCTGTTAGTAAACTGAATAAAAGACTGAAGAGCCCATTGTCAGTGGATCCTTGGAGAGTCAAATTTAACAACAGTTTAAAAGTCAAATTCTGGTCTCACTCATACATGGAATCTTTGCAATGCTGCACCATCGCACCTGCCAACAAAATGTGGTCCATAGGTTGCATTTCATTTGAAAAGTGCTCCTTAATAATTCCGTCCCTCCTATGAATTTAAATCACTCTTCTGATGTAAACAAAGTGGAATGTACTACATGAATGCAAGAGAGACATGACTAAAGTGAAAGGCTCTTTTTCTACATCAAAGAAGGATAATTCAGCAGTCTGAACCAAAGCACCTTTGATGACAGAAGACGGCGATGCTGAGGGAAAGACAGAATTGTCTTCATCATCTTCTCTCGATCTAGCAGACACAGAATCTCCTCCATGCTTGGCTGCTGCCACAGTGACTTCCCTAGACTCTTACAAGTCTTGTGATGCTCCACAGCAGCCGGACCCCATAGCAGGATTCTTAAACATTGTTAAAAGTAAAGGCATTAGTCAACACATTGCTAGCACTGAGCAAAATGAAATTACAGAGGATATAAATTAGTATTTAAATCTTTCCTTCACTTGTATTCATTATCCTGTGGGAACCTGAAGCTAGAACTCGTTTCCCTGGAAACACCTTTTTCATCCACCCAAAAGCTTTTCAAATTCAGTGTGAGGGTGTCTCATTAGCAATCTCCTACCCTGTTAATCCAAGTCAGAACTTCTCAGAAAAAAAATGCTTTTTTTATTTAAGGTATAAATGCATGTATGCATATATGATAGCAGCTGCTTGTGAAGAGACAGCAATAAAGACCTGGTCAGACAGGGTTGTCTCAAAGGCAATCAATATTTCAAACCAGCACCACAGTGGTTCAGTAAAACATAAACCTCTACTCTCCTCAAAGTTGCTCTGTTAGGCCCCACTTACTTTGCCACTGTGTTTAAGTGCTCTTGGTATTGTCATTTATTATGTAGGTACTGTCAGTGAAGCAGCTAGAAGGATGGTGTCAGGCTTCTTATCACCCAGAACCTGAAGACACCTATTTGTAACACAAACTGGGCTCTGCTGGGTTGCAGGTATTGCACTTTTCCTGAATGTCTTCTCTAGACACTCAAACTCTTCATTACAGGGATCAAGTCTAACCAAGTGTCTGACTACCAATTCGCTTCAGGGTGCTGTATGAAACTCTTTATCCTATAAAAAGGCTACAAAAGCTTTGGAGCCTAACTGCCTCTGATTTAAGTCTCCTCCTCACATAACATCCTCCCATTTGCAAACACTTTCCGTGCAGATTTATGCAGGATGCAGCTAGTGCCAGAGCCCTGGCTCCTGGAAGCCACTTCAGTTCCCCGCTAACAAGAACGTTCATCTTCTGTCCCCCCTCACAGGCTGCAAAGCTTATCTAAATTCTCAGACAAAGCTAAGGGATGTTCTAATTCTGAGTCCAGTCCTGCTCCAACTGCCTGAGACAGTACTCTTGCACTGCTGTTAATACTTATGCCCATACCTCAAAGACAGAAAAATGCATTTGGGCAAGGCAGACCAAAACCACCAGTACATGTAAGAACTGATAGCAACAGACTTCCCTGTGGACTGCTTGAGCACAAGGCCTGAAAAGAAACTGATTATTTTATAGAATACATGGTTCTCTCATATGAAGCATGCAGATGTATTGCAAAGTTGTGCTATAAGAACTGCAGCCAAGACTGGTGAAAGACAAGGAAGGCATTAATACCATCTTAATATCCCCAAACTAACAACTGCATGTGTTAATGCAAGAGTTTATACATCACTCCTCTGCTGGCATATCCCTCTTCCTCTCTAGTAAAGCACCACAGCTGAGTATCACGTGTACAGGGGCAAAAACACTGAAAAGGGCAAGGGCTGTGCTAAGTGGGGAATCCTCTATCCAAAGGGAACAGGTAAGAGAAGGAGTCCTACAGTAGTGACTTGTGCATTGGCCCTCATCTGTGACAAAATCCCTATAGGGGGTTCTTGCTACAGAGTGAGGGACTATTGATATGAGATAGTCCCTCACCCAACTCACAGCCACTCAGAAGTCTGGGTGACACACAAAAATTATGTTAAGAACAGAAATTACATAGGAAAAACGTTTCCAGAAGTAGCATTCACCTCTAGGTTTGACCTTGCTCACTGTTTATCTGCATGAAAAATAAGATCCTGCAAAAATGCCAATTGTGAAACTGCTTACTTGTGTATAGTTAGACAAACAAAGGAAGGTGGTCAGCTTACCTGGAATTTATAAGACTGTGATTATTCTTCTCATATAACTGAAGCAGTAGCAGTATCTTCTGATCTAAAAAACAGGATGAAACCTGAAGTCAGTCACCTATGAAGATGAAAACCAGACCTAGCAGGCAGTACCTTTCCCAGGCTAACACACTCACCTACAGCACTCAGCGTAGCCCCGTAGGCACCCAGAAACACGGCGAGGTGGCTGCTCTCACAGACAGACGGGCTGAGCTGCACAACTGTCAGCAGGATGTCCACCAGCGCCTCTGAAATAAACACACAGCTTTAGCTTTGTTGCCCTCTCCATTAGGTAGTGCCTCTATAAATACCCCAACACATACAGACCCTCTCTAAACAGATGCACACTGTACATTTTAGATGAAGATCTGTCTTTATAAACACAAAAAAAAAACATCTCCCCGACTACGCTGAAGGATGATTATCACACACTTAATTCAAATGGAAAAACTTTTTTGAAGAAGTTAAAACATTATTTCCAAGCTGGACACACAAATGGTACTGTGAGTTGAGGTCCACAATGTGGCATATTACCCTGCAGAAGCTTTCCATGTATACACATTTGCTCTCTGTTTAAGAAGTGCTATACCCTATCCTACCATACTACCGCTCCCTCCTCTCCCACGAAGGCATCTTAGGTTTGCTCAGGAGTTACAGAGAATAAAGGCAGACATCCCAGCAATCTCCCCAAGAAGTTACAGCAAGAACCTGTAAGCACCCCAGCTGCAGTGTCTTATCAAAATGCTTCCACACTGTGTATTTAAACAGGGGTCATCACCAGAGAATCCAATTAGTTAGCAAGCTACAGGATCTCTGTTTGGGGCAAACAGTAATTATCCACCTTTATAGCTAGCTGAGAAACAGATCAAATAAGTGATCAAGTTACCAAAGACAAATAGGGTATCTGTGGCAGATTCAAGACCTGAATCCAGATTCCTTTACTCCCAATACCTGAAAAGGCATGGGGGTTTTTCCCTTAGTACCTACAGGAATATTAAATGTATGTCAAAACAAAACAAGTCATAGAGACAGCAGTCTGAATGAATGCACTCTTGACACTTTGACAGTTGAGAAGTTAAGCTTCTCAACTGCTGAAGTTAGCCTCAAAGAATCCATATTGCTGCTCTACAGAAATACATTCCGAAGGTAAAACATATAAAGGAAGCAGCAAAATCCATTACTTGTTTTTCATTTCACTAAATTTGTGACTTCACAAGAGCTTTTTGCTCTTTTTTCACATGTTGCTCATCAATAAATACAAAATTTGTTGTCAATATGGTGCCCTTAGAATTTCCTCCTTTCCTTACACGATGCCTTCAATCACAGACTCTCAAAGCCCCATACAGGGGAAAAACCTGAAGTGTATGTAGGTTAAATGATTGGTTCAAGGCCAAGTAGTATTTTAGTGGGCAGAGACAAAGAAACAAAGCCAAACCTACACATGAATTAGCACCCAAATTACAGACCTCTAGTCTGGCTGTTCGTGCCATCTTCTTCTCTTGACCTCAGTATGGCGTGCAAAAATAGTGAGTGATGTGTGACCATCATGTGAAGTTTGGAGAGCTCGACTAAGCTCTGACTAAGTGAGGACTCTTTCTTGTATAACAACTGAACAGCAATGTTCAGGACTTTCAAAAATGCTTCATCTCTGTAGCGGTACCTTTAGAAGCAAAGATAACAGAGAAGTCATGACTCCAACCAAACCCAAGGATACTTGCTTGAAGAAAATCTGTTTAGGAAATGAGACCTTTGCAAAGCAAGCAAACTTCATAAAACCAAAACAAATTAGAAAAAATAAAAAAGAAAACACATGCACCTAAGCTGTTTTGCTTTAATCCTTTTTAAGTCATATTGGTATCCAGTTATTAAAAAAAAAGAGAATCAACACGTCAGAGTCACACTTGTAGCTGTACTGGTCTTAACAAGGGCGAGAATTTTGCCTACTAACCCTTCAGACAGCAACCCCTCAGATTAACACTTCTGCCTCCACAGAAGCTAAGATTATCCTAAACTATTTTTTATTTAAATGGTTTACATTTAAAGGTGAAAGATCTGACTCTGTTTTCATATGAATTATATTTAAGAAATATCTTAGATATAAAGAACCTATATGAGCATAAAGCTTCTTTATGCTGGTTGAAAAGAAGCTAGTCTGTCTACCCAGTTAGCTATGCTAAGTGGAGCACAAAATCCAGATCTGCCTGCAGCTGTGCAGGTTCAGGCCCCAGTGAAGCCAGTGGACGTGACATAAAGTGCATCCTTAGAAGCAAGGAGCATTGTCAAATCTCACCAAAGTCATGGGAGATGGGCTGTTTCCAGTATAGTGCAGGACAAGGCCAAGTGAACAGAACTGTACCTCCCACAGAATCTTCTGTGTATCTCAGGATTACTTACTTGAGTCCTGTCTTCACAAGGCTGTACCACTCATCTGCATCCACTTCTTCCACAGAGCGCTGTGCGCGTAGTAAGGAAAACCAGATGTACACGTTTAACAAATAGAGCTTCTGCAGATCATCACGACCAGAATTTTTGTTCAACAGACACACTAACAACATGGAAGCCAAACACTCAGGTGGGATGTTCAAAGAAGCAGGGAAGAAAGCTCTTGGATACAGCAATCCTACCTCCTAATTAAAATGAAACTGCAAGTCCTGTTTTTGTTGGTTCTGGGACCAAGGGAGCATATGGACAATTGAAAATCAAGCTGGTCTGCAGGTACTAAAAAACCCAGAATCTTGAAATTCTTCACATTCCCCAAGTGTGAAATGGATAAAAAGTCAGCAAGTCAAAGCAGGAGACTCAGATACTAGGTTTCTGTGTACCTACAATGTGCTTAAACTAGCCAACCTTTGCACGTAGCAAACAGGGGTGGCGGGGTATATGTGTTCTTCACAAAAACTGACCTTTCCTGAAATGCTCTAAACCACAATAAGCAAGAATCATTTTTAAGAAGACCGACAGCCGCACATGCAGCAGTCCCAGTAATGGTAGCTGCTAACCTCATTGGGCCTGCAAACACCATCAGGATGAACAGTATGAGTTGGTCCTTCAGGTCCTCCAAAACTCTTGTCCTGTAAAGTCACGTCCTACAAGGGAGTCTCACCTGAAGCCAGCAAAATGTCAAAAGAATTTGCTGCTTTTTGTATTGTCTTACATGGGTCTGCCTACCTTACTGAACTACTGAAATATCCAGTAGTATGGAGGGAAGGAGCAAGTATTGTTCTTTATGATCGAAGTCTGGATTTCCATCTATGATTGAGTGGATTTCTGCTAAAGACTTCAGAAGGCATGGCAGGTAGGTCTTACCAGAAGTGTCTCTATCACTTTTTTTTTTTTTAATATAAAAACTTTCATTGGCAACCTTTATTTTTAATTCATGAACACCCCAAACTCTGACTTTCAAAGGCAACTGTTAACAGAAAACTACCATCAAGAATAACTCAAAACTGCTTCTTATAAAAGGATTAGTAGGGTTAACCCTGCAAAAGCTGTTAAAATCCCATAAAAGCCATGACCTATAAAACCAAAAATAAAGTCCAACCTATAGTTACCCAAGATAAAAGAACGCAGTAACAAGAGATGCACACAGTCGCAATTCTGCCAATGCAGATTAAAAAGCCTCACCAGTAATTCTTCTAGCCTGAGCAGCATGGACTTCTCCACTTCTTGCTTGCTTTCATCTTTATTGCTGTTGTACAGGACAACTAACCCCTTCAGGCAGGCCGATAACAGGCGTTTCTTCCAGGAACGCAGCTCTTCGGAGTTTTCAAGCACTCTAGATATGGCATCTGCCACTGCCCAGCTGCAGACAGACGTTTATTTATCGATACTGTAACGTGCCTTTTGTACATGTTAAAGATGTCTTACTGCCAAAGCGTAAAATGACAGACTCTCTGAGGATGTTATTTGTTCAAAACGTTTGCATTCAAGCATATCTGTCAGAATGCTTTATAGCAGAAACCAAGCCCTAAAACAATGCAACTGGATTTACTTACCTCTCGTTATTTGCTGCTTTCTCAAGAGCAGCAGGAAGCTGGTCCATAAGATTTCGCAGCCCTTTGCTTTCTGAAGATGGCAACAACTTTGAAAGAACTTGCAGTTTTACAGTGGTCTTAGGGGAGGCTTCTGTGTCTTGTAATACACCACAGAGCTCCTTCCACAGAGCCTTCCTCAAGACAGGTGTGACAGCTGAGACGACTGTTGGGAGAGAGGAGGGGGCACAGGTCCCACCACCAAAGCATGTTAAGCAACAGCAGACTTGTAATTACAAAAATCCCAAGTCACTTTTCTAATCAAGGCCCAGGTTGCTTCTAGGAAATTATACTACAGTAGCTGCTAGTCTGCTAGAGAAGCCCACCCTGTGCTGGTCCATAGGACCACTAGGAAGTAGTTAGCAGATGTACCAGCCAGTCACTTGCTACACAGCTGCAATGATGAGACATGAGCCAACAATACAGACCTTCAGAAGAGGGACAGCTTCCTGGTAAGGAGCCTTGTCCTTGCATCTCAGGAAGGCTGAAATTTTACAAGTTCTCTGACCCTGGCCTCAAAGGAAACTTTCTTTGACACCAGCAGATAGCTAACGGGTACCTGACAAATCCAGTCAGTCAGGCAGCAGTTTCACCAGTTTCCCCTTGCAGCATGCAAGCATGAAACCTCTGGTGTGCAGCAGGTGCTAGAGAAAGGCTCAGGTCTTTAGCCACCCTCCACCTTCCTGTGTGCTGACAAGCTCTTCCCACTACTTGAACATTGAGACAATGTTCTAGCTATGCCTGAGAAAAAAGTTTTTAACTCCTATACTAAACCAGGGTAAGCATGAAGACAGATTTTCACATGCACTAAGTATTGAATAAGGGCTTCAAAAGAGACAACTGGGCAACAGCGGCTGTAAGAGCCATAGAATCATAGACTGGTTTAGGATGGAAAAGACGTTAAAGATCATCTAGTTCCAAACCCCCCTGCCCTGGGCAGAGTCACTTCCTGCTAGACCACGTTGTTTAAAGCCCAGTCCAACCTGGTCTTCAACACTTCCAGGGAGGGACATTCACAACTTCTCTGGGCAACCTGTTTCTGTGTCACACCACTCTCATAGTGAAGAGCTGCTTTACATCTAATCTATACATACCATTTTTCAATTTGAATCCATTACCCCATGTCCTATCACTACAGGCCCTTGTAAAGGGTCCTTCCCCAGCCTTCTTGTAGACTCCCTCAGATACTGGAAGGCCACAAAAAGGTCTCCCCAGAGCCTTCTCTTCTGCAGGCTGAACAAACCCAACTCTCTCAGCCTGTCCTTGTAGGACAGGTGTTCCAGTCCTCTGATCATCTTTGTGGCCCTCCACTGGACCCGCCTCAACAGGTCCCTGTCCTCCTTGTCCTGGGGGCTCCAGAGCTGTGCCTCTGCTTCAGTCTAACAGCCAACCTTTGCTACAGTCCTTTACCTTTTATGCTGCAGAGGTACTTACAGAGAATCACTCTAAGTTAGACATGTAAATGTTATCACCTCTACTTATTGTGCAGAGGATTCAAAACTTCCAAGGCCAGCAGAGCCTACACTGGGAATCTGGCCTCCCAAATCACAGACAGGGATCAGTTGTGGCTTTACCTGTGGAAGGTCGGGTGTAATCAAACTGGTCTCTGCATTGCAAATACAGATGAATGAGTGGAAGAAAGCTCTCCATGTTTTTCTTGAGGTACTTTCCAGTGGCACTGCTCAGACACCACAGCTCGAACTGCAGCAGGTGAGTCCTACAGTGCTTTATCAGCATGCCCACAATGGCAAGGGAGGTCTCTGACCTCTGGATAAGGCAGTGAACATGCACCTCTACACTGACCGCGTGTGCAAGAACTGGCTCGCTTTGGAGAGCCTGAAGGAAAACCTTCTCCAAGTCTTTGCTGGCTGATGCTGACATCAATATCCCAAAAGCTTTAATGTGCTCTGTGGATAGCAGTAGTTCTCCTTGTTGTGGCTGCCTTTGGTAGCTCTCTGTGAGGAGCTGCACCAAAATCTTTCCATAGAAGCTTAACTGTTTCCCTTTTTTAGGGGATTTTTCAGACTTCTGAATAGTCAAGCTTATCTCAGGAAGCCGCAGCATGGTTAAAGTGATCTCCTTCAGCTGAGCTGCAGCCATGTACATGTGCAACTCCTCCACAGCCTCCAGCTGGTGAGACTTCTTGGGAGAGGCCTGGCTTCTCTCTTTGCTCACAGCCTGTAGCTCTTTCAAGATACTTTTTGTGATAGCTTCAAAATACTTTGATAACACATGTTTGTGATCCATACTCTGCAATATCAGGGCACCCATTTTCAACAGCCGGAGCACACCCGAATTCAGGTGAGATGACAGGAGCTTCACAGTGACAGGGTTTAAACTGTGCTGAGGAAGAGAACGTTGCTCTAAAGCCAGGAACCAGCTCTCCAGTGTAGGATGTCTGAAAATCAACAGAAGTGTTTCTTCTAGCATCTGTAACAAATGGTTGTAACAATATCACTGCCTGGATAATTACAGTTGGGGAGGAAAAAAAAAAAAACCATCATTCATCTGCCTATTTTCCAGAGCCTGATAGTTACAATTGCTGAACATAAAATTGTCTATTAACTGGTCAGAAGATAAAAATATTAATGAATTACAAGCACATAAATACCGTTCTTCCAATATTCATGGCATCAGAGGCACACCTCCACTAAACAGTCTCCACATCTAAGCACATTTTGAGGGGAAAACTGTATATTCTGGGGTTTGTCAATACAATTCCATTCTAATCTCCACAAATCCACAGAAGGGATGAAAAGGGAACAAAAATTCACTCCTCTAAGTACATAATTTTCACAACCAGGCTTTACACAGGGCTTAGGGAATAGAATGTCTTCTGCAAAGGTAAATGATCTGTCAGGGCCTCTCCTGACCATATCCAGCTCAGGAGTGAGACTGGGGATGTTGCAGCTTGCTCAAATCTCCAGACAGTAGTTTCACCACTGCTGGACCACATGTTCAAAGTCCATACATGCTCTGCCTAGACCTTAACAGCATCTCTCTGTTTCCATTCAGTACAACTCTGTGAAATACACAGTGTGACATCCTGCTCACTCTTTGCCTTTCTGAGGGCAAAAACTACAGCAATGATACCACAAAGCCGTAAAATCCTATTCAAGACCTTATACAGCAAGTGTGTGGCAGACACACTTTAATTCTAACTGAAATCCCGTAAATCCTCACCACTATTATCAAGTCACAGCACTCACAAAGCCTGATCCCTGCTAGATCCCCTGTTCTCTGTCATGTTTAGCCAGTTCCATTTTTCGGTGATTGGTGAAAATACATCAACATAATTTGAGCTCAAAAGTTGTTCATGCTTAAGATCATTTTCTTTTATTAACGGTTCAG
>NW_008616708.1:29111-38650 GCF_000691845.1 Merops nubicus
TTCCCTAGAGAATAAATCGAAGTTTACTAACACAGGTAAGCTTCTGGCCTGTGTGTGAAGGGATTTAGTACCTTGTCATTTGAAGACTCCTCTGTAATCAGAGACTCCTCATCCATAAATAGGTCTGATTCAGTCTGATGCTCGTGTCGTTTCTGTTGATTATCCAACTCTATCCGATTTCCCCGGCACAACAAGCTGCTCAGCAGGTCCATATAGAGGTCAATAAGGTGAGGACCAGAAGTTTTACTAAGCTGTGAAAATACAGACACCTTAGAAGTTGAGAAAAGGATGGGAGCAGAAATTAACCATGTCCTAGATGACAGCCTCTTCTGGAGGAAGGAATCCTTCCTTTCTGCAGAAACCCAATTGTAAGAAAAGCCTCAGGGTGCCAAATAAATATTTATAGATTTTCATCTAAACTGTGACTTTTTGTGAATTTCGCTATCTGGAAAAGCTTCTTATGGAGATCCAGGAGCTATATTAAAATCTGGAGTTTATTTGTACTCTGCACAGATCAGTAAGGTAATGCATGCAAAGTAAATTCAAGACTCCTCAAAAACTAGGACAGACATTTCTTCACAAATTAGGTGAAGGTCTGTCTGGTGCTCTATAGCCTCAGTGAGAGCTGAGTATGTCAAAAAGCTGCAGAACTGGGTTCTGAAGTTTTAACAGCCAAGTCATTTGTGCTTTGTGCATTACCATAAAACAAACCAACCCACAACATCATCACAGCATTGTTCTTACACCGCCAAAGTTCTCCACTGTGGATTTCAGGTATAGCAGCACATGCTTTACTCCCAACAAAAGCCGTTCAGGTGGGAGCTGGGAAGCCAAGTCCTTCAACTTTGCCTGGGTGTCTTCTTCCAGTAAGGTACTGCTTCCACTCTCATATGCTTTCTTCAGCAAAGTGGTAAATACAGAATCCAGGGCCACAGCTGGTTCTTTGCATACCGCTTTGTGCATTTTAAACTGTTTAAAATGGAAAAAAACATGTCAGAAATAAAGATGAGTATGAATGAAGTTTTTCAGCTACTTTTGTTTTGACATGAGTTCTGTGCTGAAACTGGGACTGAAGTTCCAGGCCCACATGTATGCAGTCCTGCTATTAGAGAGCAAGTCAAAGGTGTCCCGTGGGGAATCTGCACATGATCACTGCTGGTCTAACAGAAGAACACATCAACATCTAGCACAGCTGGTCCGTGCATTCCCAACCCACACATAAGTGAACTCCAACCACTATAAACTGGTTCCTCGGGCCACCCCACACATAATGCTACGCTGTGCCTCATGAGAAGCTGTAGTCTAGGTGATTGTGCACAACTCTTGAGCTGTGGCTTCACTTCTCAACCACAACTTCTTGTGTCGTTAGAGAAAATCCCTTGATCAGATTTGTGCCCCAGTGTGATCAAGAAACAACACAGAATTAGCTTAATGTAAAGGCAGTTTCTGATGGAAATGTAACCTTTATACACTGTGAGGTTTTATAGTAATACTGGCTTAAGCATTCAAGTGACTTCAGGGTATTCCTTACCACAGGTTCCTGAGATTGCTGGGGTATCCAAAGTTTATAGTACTGGTTAAATTGGTATAGCTGAGGATACTTAGAAACTTTCAGGGAATGCAGATCTTTATCATAGAGCTGGAACATCAAGCAGAGGGCAAGGGGTTCTCTCTGAGAGTGCAGGAGGTCAGTGAAAACAGCAACAAGATACTCTATGACGTGTGATCCTAGAAAAGCAAAATAAAAAAATGAAACTTCTGTTCACAGGAATAATCTGCATGAGCAGAGACACTAGGGCAACTCTCTTTCCTTAAGGCCTGGGAAACAGGCCATATAGTACCATTTTTAAAAGTAACAGGCCATATAGTATCATTTCAAAAATTTGAAAATTAAAAGGTATTTGTTGTAAGCTATACAAGTGTTCCTGACCCACTGAGGAATCTGTAAAAATCCTCCATACTTGTTGATGTAAATCATCACCCTACTTTTAAGATACATGCTCAGATTGGCCCATTTCCTTCCAGACAAGCCTAAAACTAACTCTGCCTTTACTGTGTTGTGCTAAACTTGTCTGTATTTTGATGGATAAGGGCCCCAGCCAAGCACCACCTAAGAGCAGAACCAATTGGTACTGTGGGAACACACCCAGGTTAACATGTCCAGGTTTAATACAGAAGACTTTCTTCCAGTCCCACCCCAGGTGCTACTCAATGGCCAAATATACACAGGGCTTAGTGAGGTGCTCTATGGTTGGCAAATCCTGCTCTGAGGCCAGCTGCTGGCCCTGTGACTCCTCATTCCACCAAATCCTCTCCAAGAGGCTGTCAGAACTTTTCAACATTCAGCCCTGGAGGTTCCTCTCTGAAGCAGTTTTCTTTGGAAAACACATCCATTTTTTATTCAACAGTCCAGTCCTCTCTCCCCTGCTGACTGGTCTCAGTGGAACAGCCACCTACAGCCACTGAAAGCACCTTCCTCTCACGATTTTACTCTGTGCTTAAATCACTGCTGCTGAACCAAAGCTGCTTCCAGGCCAAGACTGTCCATGCGTGGACCCTGTCTCTGCACTGCTCCTCAGTCCTTCCATACTGTGCTAGGAGCCTGGGGTCATTCTCTTCCTCCACTTCCCTGCATCTCAGAGAGGAAAAGAGGGCTCTCTTTTCCTAACCCGGGCCAGTTTGTTTTCTCACAGTAGGAGCTCCCTGGAGTCAAATGGTAGTTTACAAGATGTCTGCATTTCCATCTATTTTCCCTAGTCCAGAAACCAAGAATGAACTTTAGGGGCAGGAAAAAAGGACAGAAGCACCTGTGAGAAGCAAGTCAGCAGTTTGTGACAGCACCTTATAAGCTTTAATGCCTGTCTTGGGCAGGGAACACCATGGAACTGCACCTCCTTCTGTTTGTAACAAAGGTATTAAAATATCTCAAGCTGCTCACTGGGTAAAAATTATCTCAATTCCTCTCCAGAAAATCCAATTACACGTAGAAACAAAAAAAAATCCATACCTGTTCCATTTTCAGTCTGAAGCAACAGCGTATTTCTGGCTTCTAATGCAGCAGGGACAACAGCACTGAACGGAAACGTTTGGTTAACCATGTCTTCGTTTAAAGTGAACCCAATTTCTTCATCTAAGCCATCACTGCCCTCAATCAGAACATCCACCATATCCAAGACATCTATTACGTGAAGAAAAAACTATAAGCAGAGGACTCAGGCTAACTAGAAAACAACAGGGGTAGGATCCAACACTCCAGGAATACAAGGAAGCTTCTAAATTCCCAAAGCAGAGAAAAAGATGAAAGGTACATCTGTCTAGCAATGTTAATGGTAAAGGCAACACCACTGTCTCTTACTATGTGCTTAACTTTAGTTGCTGCCTTTCAACACGGCTGTCCAGCTGATAGAAGTAAGGGAAGGGAAGAGGTACATCAACCCACTGCTATCACCATGGCATTAGGTAAGGGCTATCAGAGCATAACAGCGACAGGAAATGTGTATGGGAAAGTACAAAGGAAGCAGCCACTTCCCCATTAAAAGAACATCCTGAGCAGTCCTTGAAGAACTTCACAGCTCTACATGGCCAGAGAACCAAGTCTTGATCATCAGTGAAGGACAGCTTTAACATACAAATAAGATACCGTGTATTCTGTGGCTGGCAATATGTCTCTGTAACACAGTCAGCTCAAGGCAACTGATCCATCTGGTACTGAGCATTAAATGACCTCAATTATCTTACATTTATGTACTGCAAAATCCTGTTCATGGATGGTTACAGCAGAACAGCTAGCACATGGTAAGTTGTCCAAGTGTTCACATCTGCAGAATTCTGAGTTTGTTTGCAGCAGTGCTGTGACTGGTCCCAGAGAGCGAAAGCTTCTGGCTGTGTGCCTGGGAGCAAGAAAGTTCCCTGTTCACCCCAGCCCTTTCTCCTGGATGAACAGGTATAAGCAGCCCCAGGGCAAGCAACTGTGCTAGTTTTCATTTCACTTAGAAAATGCTGCTGCAGGAGCCTGAAGAGAGATTTAAACTACTGTAAAAAAAAAAAAAAAAAAAAAAGTATCTGCATCAGAAATTACTTCTAGGGTTAAAGCAGTAACTTTGGAATTCAGACTTCTGCTTCTGATACTAAGTAGAACTGGAGGACTGAATCCCATAGGTCCTTACACAAACAGGATTTCTACAATTACCAGTTGTCAGGTTAGGACTAGAAAATTCAGCACAAAGCCTTGGGATTCTCTGTTGTTGAGGGAATCTCCACATACCGTCAATGTGAGAGATGGGGATGCTGACGTTATCCGAGTCCTGTTTGAACATATTAACTCGGAGCATGCTGGCTTCCTGAACAAGGTCTGCTGCTTTGTCTGTATATGGATAGGGCTTTGCCATCAGTTTCAACAGGACCTGTTAACAGCAAAGGTTGAGAAATTTAAGTGCACAGGCTATTAAGTCTACAAGAACCATCTCTTATGTAAGAATGACCGTTTGCTAAAAGTTGTTGGAAGCTGGGAAAGTTTCTGGAGGACAACTCTCATATACTTCTGTAGGAATCTGCCTAAATGTCCCCTGCAATTTTGCACCTAAAGTGCTACCACAGACTGGGTCTCTGGGGAAACTGCAATGAAAAGGAAGCACTGGGCATTTAACATCCTGAAAAGTAAACAGGAAATGTCAGTTTTTCTTGTAAAAGACTACAATTTACTTAAGTCTGATAATTTTGGCAGGTATTGCCACATAAAGAAAAGAGGAGAAAAGAGCTAAAACACCCCCCCCCAACACTCAACTCTTGTATCAACAATGCTGTAATAATAACTTATCATTCTGGTTTTCATTTTCCTCCTAATCATTTCACTGTCCTCCCACTCAAGACAAGAAAGATGTCAGCTCTGTACAAAGAATGAGAAACACTGATTTTCTCAGAATTCATTCACTGATCTTTGACAGGTTTCTCAACAATAGCAACAAAATAATTAGTTTCCATTAGTGCTATTCTTGGCATTGTTTATCCAGCTAGTTTGAACAGTTGTTACCCTTTCCAAAAATTGAATCACTGCTTCCTTTTTGTCTTCTTTTGTATTATCCAAGTGTTCCAGCCAAATTGAAAGTTCCTTCCATGTGTACTCAAACACTCCGCTGTCATGTAAAACCTGTCCAGAAAAATCAAAGTGGGGGTAAAAAACACAAAACAACTAGAATACAAAACCCCCGAAACACACAGATCTTTTTTGTACAGCAAATTCATGTTTCCCACTTCTTGGAAAGAAAAAAGCAGGTTCATGGGAAGAAACATTTGTCATTCTCTTCTCACTCCCTCAGTTCAAGAGGCCTTATTCCCACTCACTAGGACTGCTCTAATTGCATAACAGTGGGTAAAACTGAACCCATTGTTTAAAACCAAACAGCCCAAGACTGTACTAGCTGGCCTCAGGCACAGAGGCTCTGCAGGAAAAGGGCAAGAATCACTCCTGGGGTAGAGAAACGAGGTTCTTTAAGAACAACCAAAACAGGGGCAAAACATGACTCACTCTCTCACAGCTGGGAAAATCAGCTGAGAGCAACTTCTTCCTTCTCTTGTCTTCTCAGAGCCTCTCCTTCTCTCACCTGCTGCCCACAGCACAAGCCCAGTACAACTCCACTAGGTTCTTGCTCTCACACAGACCGTACGTATGGGACGGGTCCCGTGTGCGCCCCGTTCAGCTACGCTGCAAACACCTATTCACTGGGCTGGGCAGTGAGTGAGGGCATGGCCACCTCACTAGCAATGTTCACTTCCATACGTGTGCAATACAAGACTTCTACAAGCACTCAGGACACGGGAACCAAGCGTGTGCCAGGGCAACATGCACCAGACCCAGAGGCTGCTGTGCCACTTGTAGTGCTGCTCACTCCAGAAGCTTCTCTGCCACTTCACTGCAGGGACTCAGAGGGAGAGAGATGGCTACAGCACAGAGCCACAGCCAGGACCAATCCATGTTGCTTGTCCCAGCCTGCAAAAAGCCCAGTACACCGGACAGCTTCAATGGAGCTCATGTGTCCCAATCTTGTCACGTGGCCTCAAACAATAGATGTGTCCCTGCAACAGGGTCTACTACAACGCTGTCTTACGTGCTGGCACAGAATGTTCTCCAAAGGACCAGTCAAATGTAGGAGTTGGGATAAAGGCTTAGCAGGGCTTTCAGTCCAACCACGTCAAGTCCTCGTCAGTAATTGTCAGTAGTCAGTCAGCACAAGCCCAGCTGAGGTCAGTTGCATGGACACAGAGCATTCGTTCCCCCCATCTTAGTAAATTTTATTTTCATAATTTCAGGGAGCAGGCTACACTGCCTTAAGAGGTTTGTACATCTTCATCCCATTAGAGCAAGGAAAAAAAAAAGGGCCATACCCTCAAAAACAGCCTGTAGGGGGATTTTTGAAAACTACTGATGTAAAATAAAGGAAATTATTGCTAAATTAAATCTAAATCAGGTTACTTGTCCTTAAAAGAGTCGGGCAGATGTATAAAGTTAAATAAAAGAACAGTAGGTCATGACCACAGCAAGGTCCAGAGAGAAGTGTAAGCATACTCATGGTTGCTGTGAGTAATGAAGTAGACAATTTCACCACAATCCAGTAACAGACATTAAGATATTTAGAAATTTTTGCCTGCTTTTATGCTCCCTAA
This sequence comes from Merops nubicus, assembly GCF_000691845.1. NCBI lineage: Eukaryota > Metazoa > Chordata > Aves > Coraciiformes > Meropidae > Merops > Merops nubicus. The sequence continues at coordinate 35,772 of NW_008616708.1, forward strand.
ATTCAGGCCCCTATCACAGGCACTTAAATTAGAAACTTGGTGACCCTATGCTCCATCTGTAAAAGGAAGGAGAGGAAGAAGAGGAGGAGGAACTGCTGTCTGGAGGACAATCCATATGACAGGACATTTGAACTGCATGTTAGAACCACCTGCCCCTCACTCCCAACTAGACAAGAAACCTTGGCCAGTTTTCTAACTCTGGCGCCTGTGTTAAATGATTGTAACTACGTGAGATAAATCTGTACCTTTATTTCTCCCCATGCAAAAAATTACAAAGGAACCTATCAGAGCTCATTTAGTCTACGTTTACTCTGTGTATACCACCAGCAGCTATAAAAATAACACCATTGCTTACATGAATCTGACAGGATAATTCATTTAAAGAAAGAACAAAAAAGAAAACAAAAAAGGATTGATTTTTAAATAATGAACTATTTTTGGCAGAGTCTCGAAATAGAAACACGCTTGCAGCTCTCATGAAAACACACAGGAACAGAATGTGAAATCCAAAAACATGCCTTCCGATTATATGGCACTGTGTTGAAAAATAAGCAAAACACACTCATTAACATCTATTCTTAGCAGCCTTTCTGCTGACATAACTGACCTAACTTCACTGCTCCTGTATTCTCTTCAGGGAAAACAAAATGAACTGAATCTAAAAGAGGAAACAAGAGTGAGTCAGGCAGCCCACATCTCCACTCAGCAAAAGAATCCAAATACTCTAGAACAACTGTATTGGGTAGCTTTTGATTGAGATATTAATTACTGCAAGATGAAGTTAAACTGACTTTAATCCTTTGCAAGGATCAAGGGCAACTAAAACCTAATTCAATCACGGTAACTTCGGTTTAGTGGTTTGAACATTACAGCTGCACACTGTGATTGAAGCTAAACACAGAAATTAAATGCAGAAAGCTGTACACAAACTTTTACATCGCTGTTACTATGGGACTCCACACAAGGACCCTTGGTCAGGGCTCAGAAGAGCTTTTTGGATTTTCTCTTGGCAGGGACAGCTGTTTGAGTGGCTTTGTTTTTAATATAGGTCTCCACCTCTACTCAGACAACTAAAAGATGCCTTGTTTTAAAAAAAATACTGAAAACAGCCACTGGTACCTTCTTGAGACTTGTAGTTGATGAGCACTTGTGAAAAGTCAGATAACTTACTGAAATGCACAGAAGGGGATTTAAATTTGTTTTTAAGACAAAAGTACTCCTTGCCTCAGAGCTTCTATCAGACTATAACAAACAGGTGTATTTTGCAAGGCCAGAGTAAACTAGCTAAGGCTTCAGGAAGACTCAAGTGATGAAGTACAGATTCAATAAATTAGGATAAAAAAGAAAAATAAAAACTAATATCTCCTTGATTGATGTCAAGACCTTTTCAGGGATATTGATTTACTACAGTATTAGAATTAATTCAGTCTAGGGAGGGTGGACAAACATTAAAGGCATTTTCTTTACTATTTCATCAACTGTTGAGGCAAATTCAGCTGACAGCATTTACTTTCACAGAATACTTAGCTAACAGGTAGTTAAACAGGAAAGAAGACTCTGATGGCCATACAATTATGCAGTAAAGGTGTATGCTTTAACAAAAAAATTTACAATCCTGAAATTTCAGACCAATGGGATATATTGCATGTCCTGATATTTCAGACCAAATGCTTACCTTGATGATCAGTTTTTTTGTTGAAATTTTCAGATGAGAATGGTTACTTGTAACAAACATTTTCATCAGTAAATAGAATACTGATTTTTCACCAGATACCTTCTCTTTCTCAGAGACATCCTAAAAGAAAAATACATTAAAATTCCCCTGATACAGCAACACTGTACAGGAATATGTCGCACCGAAGCAGGTATGCAATATATTATTTTATAGATCTGCCCCAAAATACCAAGGCCAGAAATGAACGGGATTATTTATACTACTATGCATTCAGTGAGCCAGGAGGATGAGTATGGGGGTTTGTTTGAAAAGTGGAAAAGAGAGAGAGGAGTAACAGAAACGCCAACTAATACTAGGGGTCCAAGATAAAGCCACCTTCCTCCCCAGCCATCCATTCTGTTTCTGTTATCTGCAGGAACTCAGATTTCCTACAAGCACTGAACAAGATATATAATCATTTAAAAGACTGATCCCCAAAGGTCAGGAAAACAAAGCAAGTCACAGTGGCACTGAACACTATCTGAACTACATATGACAACCCTTCAGCCACCTCCCTGCTTGTCTCACTGACTTGCATTTCATGTCTAACAACAGTGACACTCTTGTTATATTGCCAGATTTGGCTATTTTTTCTGTTAAAACCTGTCTATACTAGAAGGGCAAAGCCACAAGAAAATACTTCAGCATCTTTGCCCAGTTCCGCGTTTTCCTTTGTTTGCTCTTAACTCCTCTCACTTTTCCTTTACGGACAACTGGAGAGGACAGAAAATCTCCTACAAGGCAGGGTCAGAGTCATAACACCCCTGTCTCTCTCTGCTTTCTCCCAAAGCTAGGCCCACTCCTTTCTCCAGACAGGTAAAGCAGGCTATCTACAGCTTTCTTTACAAGCCTGCAGTAAAGAAGAGAGCAGGGGACCTGAAGGTTTCCAGTAATTATGGAGAAGAGGGACAGCCTTAACAAATGTCAAAATCTTCCCTGGGAATGGGTGGGATGGCTTCCCTCAGCAGCTTACTTCCTTGGTCTGAAATCTCAGGCTTTACAGACAAGTGGAAACCAAAAAATACTCACTCGTGACTCTCTCCAAAGACAGAAAGAGCAGAAGGAACCTTGACCAGCCCTTATCAGGGCAGCAAAAATTTCTGTCCTTGTAGAAAAACTTTTCAGCTCAGAAGGGATTTTTCACTAATTCTAGGACTGTAATTCC
>NW_008616708.1:38681-61820 GCF_000691845.1 Merops nubicus
GCTTTACAGAAAGGTCGCTTCCTAAAGCAACTGGACTGGGACTAGTTTAAAACTAGGCAGCGCCCGATGTGACGATTTGAGGACAACAGGCCAAAGAAGCATAAATCTGCCCTGACGTCTCTTACCTGTAGTCTGAACCAGGCAAATTTATTTGCAGGAAGTTCCAAAGCCACTTTCAGTATATGGTGCTGTAGGACTGGAGGGACCTCCTTTCGGAGGCCCTTTTCAGTGACTATACCTGAGGTTTGAAAGCAATACAATCAATTTATTTTTGGTACATCTTCCCGAGATCTCAGGATTACTAATCACATAGGGTTTCAAACCACCACTGCGAGATAAACTGGCAATCCACAAATTTTCATACCATCAGATCCCCAAACAAACTACAATTATGTTTGGCCAACCTACAGCTGGAATCCAACCCTCAACAGTGAGAGTCTAACCCCTGCCCTTCCCTGCGCAAGCCATCAGGGAATGGGAATAAAAAATCCCTTCTATTAGTCTCAACAACCCAGAAAAACTGTGTCCTACAGGAGGTAAAGAGGATGGATAAGCTGGAAACGAAAAACCAGAATTTAAGTCTAACAAATATTAACACTCACACCATTACATTATTTGCTACAGGCAATGGAATGTTATGCCTATGTCTCTCCCTACATCACTTTTATCATCTGCTTGTGATTGCTATGGCATAACCTCACAATTATTCACCTTATAGGTCACAAAGCAGTGAAGAGATCCTCATGGAGCTGCTCCAAAAATTGACTTGCCCATGCTTTAAAAGTTACATACAGATATCAACTGTACAAAGCTTTGGTGTCAGTGTGCTTTTCATAGTCTGCATAGTATCTTTGTGCTCCACATTTGAGAAAGAATAATCAATTCTTAAAAGCCACTACAAAATCTAGGCAACAGTAAGACCAAACATTAAAACTGTACCAGCTGTTTAAAGAACATACTGCTACAAGGCAGAAAAACATGCTGCCTTTGGAGTGTATATTTCAGTCAGGGTGAGGGGAGGGAACAACAGAACTGTCAAGCTGGCACTGGAGGGAATGAAGTTTCATGATTAATTTACACTATCATTTTCTACCATATCATCTTTTATCAAAATTAATATCCAGGATCACTTCATTACATTTGTTTGAGAATGGCACTTTATTTTCCAGCCTGTTCAGCTTCATTATTTCATACAGCAACAAAACATAACATCAAAGAGATTTCTGCCTCACAGAAAGGTGTCCTGCCTTTTGTCCATTTTAAAGAAAGCAGACCAATGCAAGAAATAATGAGATAAACAGGGTATGCAGTCTGGTGAGTCACCACGTATACAAACCAATTAAATGTGCTTTGACAGAGGGAGGAAAAACCTCATGCATGAGACAGCTGATTTAGAAGGTGGTTTTGGTTTAAAGCCCTTTTTATCCCTTACAGTCTTTAATTAAGGCATTTATATAACTCCCATCCTTACACATCCCAGATCTGCCTAAAACACAGAGAGTTACTTTAGCCTGGTGGCCCACAAGTTCTGATTTACACAGAGAGCACTGACACCCCAACAACATTTTGCTCTCTCCTCCAGACTCCATGTTAAATGGCTGCACTTATTGTACCACAAGCAGTATTGGAGGATCTTGCCCCCACAGCTCGTAACTTGTGGCTCATCATTCTTGCTGCATGAAGCAGGTACAGAATGTCTCTGTTGAATTCTGCTGCAAGAAGAGGAAAACCCTTTGTGAACTTGACAGCAGACAAAAATACAACAATATCACTAAAGTGCTTCCTCATATACATTTTCCAGAGGAAATCATACCATACAGAATACTGTTCTCCCCACACACTGCCAAACCATGATAAAAAAATTCAAAACACAGCAAGTGGAAAAAAAAAAAAACTTGAATGTTATATGATTTTCCAGAGGAGACTGATGAATTGGTACGTGTTTCTTCCTTACCCCAAAATTTCTGTGAACTATCCTGTTGAAAGAAAACTCTGTTACAGCTAAGACAACTTTGGAAATAACTCACTCATGTTGGGTTGTTGACATAAGTCTAAGAGAATTACACAGCCAAATCTCATTACGAGTTGGACATAAGTCTTCCTGAAAAATATTAGAATTAAAACCCCATAAAGATCAAATATTTGCAAGAATATGACACACAAAGAGGAAGACAGTAGCACAACCTACCACCTACATCAACTGAATGTGGCAAAGCAGCTGTGGAATTTAAGAGGGCAGAGCAAAAAAGCACTGCAGAAATAATAACACTAAATGCCAATGCAATGCAGAAACTAAAACAGGTTACTTTCAGAAAACAGTTTCTTCTCTCTCTACACAGAAGTGCAAACATTCCCTTCTGCTGTGGACTTTGTAAATAGCCAAAGAAAACAATGAAGGTAATAGAAATACCCATCACATACCTTTCAGCAGCTTGCTAAAATCAAAGTTGCTCTGTGCTACCACATGGGGCACAACCTTCTGATACAGGCATATGACCTGAAGCAGTGCAGCTTTCAGAAACAGTGTCTCCGCATCATCTGAACCTAAACAAAGCATTTACAGAATTAGTTTTTCCCTCCCTCACACCAAGAGAGTAGTGTAGCACTTGCATTATCTAACATGAGAATTACTAACTATATTTCCAATAGATATGGTTATGAAATGATCAGTTATCTTCCTAACAAGAAGAAAGAGAAAAAAAACCCCACGGACTCCCCAGCTTCCTTTCCCAGCATTCCTGTGTGAATAGTTTCAAAAACTGAAACCAGCTTATTCAGTGCTTAAACTGGCAGTTGCCATTTTTAATTTGATTTGAAAGTGCTCACACACATAAAAGACAACCTCAACATTTTAACACTCACTGTAAGAATCCAATCAGTCCCACAGATGTTTCTGGCTCAACAACAGAGAAAGTGAAGGAAAGGACATAGTCATGCTGCTCATTTCCAGGGACACGATTTTTAGCTAATGTCAGGTAGGTTCGACTGGGGAAGTGCAGGAGACAGTACAGTTATTTGCTACTAATTTATTACTTTGGTCAAAGGTTTCTTTCTTTCCTTTCCCTCTTTCATAATAATACTTTCTCAATGTGACCTCTTGGCAAGAGGAAGAAAACAAATGTCTGTATGAGAGAAACACAAACCCCAGTTAAGGCAGCTGTTTATTTCTTAGGAAAAGCTATCTCAGCAGCTAAATACTCTTCCGCTTGTACAATGAAGATGCATAATAACTACTTGTTATCCAGTCACTAATGAAAGGAAGGAAAAGAAATGAAGGGCAGCCAAAACTTTTTTTTTACCACCTATTTTTTTTTCCTGTTAACTGGGTCTGCCTTGAAAAAACTGGATGGATGCCACAGATAAACTTCATCTGTTTGCCTGAGCCTCAACTCCCATTAAAAAAGAACTCTCAAGTGGCCACAGTGCACATAAAGCAGCAAAGGGTGAGCTTAGAGTTAAGTGATACAGTATTATCACCCTACTATGCAGAGAAACTACAGCTACAGTACTTCAGAAATTAGCTGCTCCATTGGTTTCAGCAAGCACTCCACCAAAAGAGCCTTGGAGTGTCAGCACTGACAACTGTTTTGCTGCCCAAGCCATACACAGAACAACATACACTGAAAAACTCCACAAAGTCTCACTGTGGAATATGCCCTGTGAAGGACACGAAACTGGCTGTAGATTTATCTTCAGTCTGTAAGTAAAACATCACAGGCTGCTAGCCAAGTTACAGAGAGTACTGAAGTTCCTAGTTCCCTGCAACAGGGCTACGAAAGTCCTTCAGGAGGGACATTGGTTTTGAGAAAGGAAAACTGAACCAACCATCAACACAACTCCACTCAACCCCTCTCTCCCTCCTTGCACATTTCTGTTTCTGAGCTACAGCAATTCACAAGGATTCATGTAGCCACAGTAACTAACTGACCCACCCAAAATTATCTCACGGTAAATAAGCTGGCCAAACAAAGATGCCTCAAAAAAATATTTTTCAAGCACATCAGTTTCCCCACCTGTTTTATTGTGTGACTGCAAAAAAACTCCTACTAGCATAGGAAGGTCACAAGCAGGAGGGTTAAGTTCAATGAGAATTGCAGAGCCATGCACTTGAGAAGGAACAACCCCATTTGCCAGTACATGGTGGGAGCTTCCCAACTGGAAAGCAGCTTGGCAGAATAGGACCATGAGGTCTTAGTGGACACCAGGTTGAACACGAGCCAGGGATGTGCCCTTGCTGCAGAGAAGGCTACCAGCATCCTGAGCTGCATTGGGCAAAGGACTGCCAGCACGTCCAAGGAAGTGATTCTTCCTCTCTACTCAGCTCTGGTGAGGCCACACCTGGAATGCTGGGTCTAGTTCTGGGCTCCCCAGCGAAAGACAGACATGGACATGCTGGACAGAGTCTAACTAAGGCCCACAAAGATGATGAAGGGACTGGAGCTTGTCTTCTACAAGGAAGGGCTGGGAGAGCTGGGACTGTTCAGCCTGGGCAGAGGAGGATCAGGGAGATCCTACCGATGTACATAGATACCTGCAGGGAGGGTGCAAAGAGGACAGAGCCAGGCTCTTCTCTGTGCTGCCCAGTGACAGGACCAGAGGCAATGGGCACAAAGTGAAACACAGGAGGCTCCATCTGAGCATCAGGAAACACTTTTTCTCTGTGAGGGTGATTTAGACAAGTTTCCCAGAAAGACTGTGGAGTGTCCCAGCTCTTGGAGATATTCAAAAGCCATGTGCACAACCAACTCTAGGTGGCCCTGCTTGAGCAAGGGGTAGGACTTGATGCCCTCCAGAGCTCCCTTCCAACATCAACCATTCTGCAATTCCATGACAGCAGCGAGTCAAACTGCCTAACCCAGTAGCAACTGCAGACTATTTGTAAACTGCATCCTCAGGCAATTCTGATGCTGGTCAAATTAAAATGCAAGTCCTGAACAAAGCAAAGATGACCAGTAAATGCACAAGTGACACCTGGCCTCTGCTGAAGTTAATGATCTTATATGGGATGATGATTTTACAACACCCAGTCACATACAGGAAAGAAGGGGTAACTCCACCTGCTTTGCCTACCATGCTGTTCAGCAGCTTCCGATGTCTCAGGCACTGCCTTCACAGTGGACCTGCAGGGAGGGTGCAAAGAGGACAGAGCCAGGCTCTTCTCTGTGCTGCCCAGTGACAGGACCAGAGGCAATGGGCACAAAGTGAAACACAGGAGGCTCCATCTGAGCATCAGGAAACACTTTTTCTCTGTGAGGGTGATTTAGACAAGTTTCCCAGAAAGACTGTGGAGTGTCCCAGCTCTTGGAGATATTCAAAAGCCATGTGCACAACCAACTCTAGGTGGCCCTGCTTGAGCAAGGGGTAGGACTTGATGCCCTCCAGAGCTCCCTTCCAACATCAACCATTCTGCAATTCCATGACAGCAGCGAGTCAAACTGCCTAACCCAGTAGCAACTGCAGACTATTTGTAAACTGCATCCTCAGGCAATTCTGATGCTGGTCAAATTAAAATGCAAGTCCTGAACAAAGCAAAGATGACCAGTAAATGCACAAGTGACACCTGGCCTCTGCTGAAGTTAATGATCTTATATGGGATGATGATTTTACAACACCCAGTCACATACAGGAAAGAAGGGGTAACTCCACCTGCTTTGCCTACCATGCTGTTCAGCAGCTTCCGATGTCTCAGGCACTGCCTTCACAGTGGAGATACTACTTTTCCTCTTCTCCTCTTGGCCATCATGGTGTTCTTTCCCTTGCTTCAGAAGCGACTGCCAGACAGCCACTATACTGGTCATGTCTGGTAAAAGCTAAAAGGAAAAAGAGTAAATTGCAATAGCTGCCGGGTGAGATAAAGCTGCTGTTATGAAAACATTCACAACTAACCAACACAAGAATTTGCTGCTCTTCACAAAGGTTGCAACTGACATCGTACACAATGAGGAAAGAAGATCTGAAATCAAGTAGTGTACTTTCACTTCTGCAGAACATAAATACTGGGGAAAAAAAATTTAGTGAAAAAAGTTTCCTGTGAAAAATTCATGTTCGGTTCTTCATGCTCATGGTATATTTTCAACCCAAGTGCTACCTTCTCTAGGAACTTCTAACTCTTAGAGAACTCTGCTGGCTACAATTTATTGGAACCAGAATTTGTTTCCGAGTCTGCTCCTGGAATTAATTTGCAGCACAATAGCTGTCAATGTTATAAATTTGTCTCACAACAAAATTTTATTTGCATTTCCATCAGCCAGCTATGTTAGGAAACGCAGTCCATTACTACTCTAGTTATTAACAGCTTTTAACCCACAGCCTTTCCCTCTCCTGCCCAAAGATCCTATCTCCTGTCTCCCAGGCCACAACCACTTGCGGTGAAAGCCCAGAGAAGTCATCTGCTGCAAAACGACTCCCGTTGGACCCCAATTCTCTTTTTACTTTGTACCTTGCTGATAGCTTCTCTGTAAAGCTGTACAAATTCCTCCATCATTGACAGAGTGTAGATTTCTGACTTTTGCCAAGTTTCTTCATTTAAACAGTACTCAATATTCTTCAAGGCTCTTCTCAGAACCATTGACATAAGTGACAGTATGCTGTGCTTCACTACTGTGCTGGGCAACTAAAAGAAGAAAGTTAAATTAATGCCATTTCAGTGCTTCATCTTGTGCTTTGCACATAATCTTGTTAATGACTTAATTATTTCCCAAACCTTGACTTGCAGGAAAGAATCTGTTAGGTTTTCAGATTCCCAGCCTAAATCACTAGCGAACACTGGCAGAATTTGTGCTTGTGAACGGCTCTTGGAAGCAGTACCAAAAGGTTTTAATTCATATTTCACTGCTTCACCAAGCCACATTTATGCTGGGACAGACGATATAAAGTGTATGTAATTAACCAACTTAGGAAGGATGAGCACACATTTAAATCAAACATTATTAACAAGGACAGAAAAATCCACTGAAACTCAATAGACTGCTCTTACATTCAGTCCTTGGGTGAACATTATTTTGTTGCACACTGCAGGAACTGTTGTTACCAGCACCATAGAAAGCAACCTGGGAAGAGGAACAAACTCTGAAGTCTTAAAAGAATGGGAGATCTCTGGTTGAGCCTCATAGATCTGAAATATAAATAACAATTTATTAAAAATAATTTATAAAGCAATGACAGCACTAAACATCAATTTTTACGCAAAAAAATGCTATGGAGCACCCCCAGACTCCTATTCAGATAAACAGAATATCTGTATGTGACCGACATCCCTGCTAAAGGCCACTCCTCTCCAACGAACAGACTACAGATCCTACTTGCCCATTTTAAGCTAAACAAAGAGGCAGGGGAACACTCAGAAAGGACAAAACGTTGTTCTACCTGAGCTTCGATGTTGCTGCATCTCAAAAAACGTATCATCAACATGATTGTTTCCCACTGCTTCTTTTGCCAATTCCTTCCTTCCCAGTTCAGTTAAATGTTTATACAGCCTCTTGCTCCGAGCATGGCTTTTTACCAAAGAAACCTTCCAACTCACTCTGTGACTACACTTTTTAAAGCAGCTATGGCTCTGAGCCATGCCTCATTTTCCTCAGCACCCACAGAAAACAGGATGCCATTTTCCCTCTCCATTTAACATCTTCAACATTTAACAGCATCCTGCTGCTTCTTCCCTCATGAATCTACAGTAATTAAAGGTGTTATTTCAGAACTATTAAGTCCTACCTGCTTAGCTCACTTAAATTTCAGTCACCTAACTTCCCACTGCTGGACTGCTTTGTTTTAAAAAGCATTATTTATGAAACACTGTGCCTGTCTGCTTTCCAGTGATTTCAATAAGCTCTAAAGCACTGTGCATTTACAGCTGTGAACTCAATACATCTTCAGCCATGCAAGTTTCCTCTGATACAGAACAGCTGCTTCTGAAACAAAACCAAAAAAAACCCAGTCCCTGATACTCAGCTTAGTTCCTCTGAAATCCATGAAAACTTGTTCCTTGTCACCATGAAGACCTTGGCTAAATTCATTATTTCAGAGTTAGTTTATACCTAACATGGCCACACATTGGGCTGGCCAGGCTCTGCACTGCACAGCATCCAAATTGTAACAATTTATACATAGGGATGGTATTATAATATCTATCTGTAATAAAAGCAATCAAAGGCAGGCTTACCAATCTACTACCAAGCTCCTTGGCTTGGTAACTTTTCTGTAGGTCAGGAATGTTTGATTTTATCATCTTTCCCATTATGATTTTGTGTAACTCTGCATTACGGTTTAACAAAAATTACTTCAATTTTTGGATGAAAAACAGAGTATTGGGATTGCATATTTCTGTGGCGAGGTGGTGTGCATCATTCATACCCTTACCCTTTTGAGTAACTTCATATTGTCCATCCAAGCAGACTTCAGTCTAGGAACAAAGGAGTACTGGGTCTCCTTAAAGTATCTGTTCAATAAATCTGGGCATACTTTAAGAATATTAACCATGAGATCAGCAACCATTTCATCTTCTGTTGCAGTTTTTAAACCAAGCAGAAAGCGCAGAAGCACCACATTTCCTCCCCTATGGAAGGAAAAAAAAATACTTTAAAGAAATCCTTATTTCAGAACTTTACATGTCATGATAATGCTCCCACTCCTCTAACTGTTGCTGGGGTAAATTCAAGGCAAGACCTCTCAAACTGCTAGCATAATTTCTGAGTTTATACTCAGAAAAGCAAGAACTGCATTTACCTCCAGTTTTTCAGCATGATGAACAGTAGTTACTTCTAATTAAAACCACAATGTTTCAGAAATATTCCAATCAAACTTCACAAAGCTAAAAATGTAAAATTAAAGCTTAATATTAAACTTTGAAATATTTTTGTGGACTTTCAGTCCCTTTTTTTTTTTTTTTTTTTCAATTTTTCCTCTGTATGTTCCTAAACAAGGTGAGAATACAGCAGATATCAGAAAAATAGCAGTTAAATTTTTTCTCAAAGCAAAACACAACCTGCTCTAGCACCTTAGGACCTACTACTACAATCTAGCACCTTCTTTGCCCAGCTCATGTGATGAAGCATAAACCCAACCTACAAAAATCCCTCCATGGAATTGCAAGAGTCTGAACGGTTTCTCTATCAGTTATAATCATAGAATGCTTTGGATTGGAAGGGAACTTTAATGGTAGTCCAAACCCCCTGCAGCGAGCAGGGACATCTTTAACTAAGATCAGGTTGATCAGAGCTCTGTCCAACCTGACCCTGAATGTTTCCAGGGATGGTGCTACTACCACCTCTCTGGGCAACCTGTTCCAGTGTTCCACTACCCTCATCATAAAAAATATTTTCCTTGTATCTAGTCTAAATCTCCCCTCTTTTAGTTTAAAACCATCACCCCTTGTCCTGTTGCAAAAGGCCCTGCTAGAAAAAAAAAACAATATCCCCATCTTCTTCTGTAGTCCCCCTTTAAGTATTGAACAGCTGCAATAAGGTTTCCTTGAAGGCTTCTCTTCTCCAAGCTGAGCAACCCCAACTCTTTCAAGCCTCTCTGGAACCGAGTGCTCCAGAACTGGACACAGTACTCCAGGCCAGGTATCACCAGAGTGTGAAAGGCAAGAATCAAAACCCACAACCTGATGGCCACACTTCTTTGATGCAGTCGGCTTTCTGAGCTGCAAGCAAACACTGCTGGCTTATATTCAGTCTTCCATCCACCAGCATCCTCCAGTCCTTCTCCCAGCTGCTCCCATCCCCCAGACTATTGATACCAGAGGCTGCCTTGACCATGGTGCAGGACCTTGCACTTGGCATTGTAGAACCTCATGAGGTTCACATGGACCCACTTCTCAAGCTTATCCAGGCCCCTCCAGATGGCATCCTGTCCCTCAGGCATCTCAACCACACTACTCAGCCTGGTGTCATCTGAAAACTTGCTGAGGGTAAGCTCGATCCCACTGTCTCTGTCATTGATGACACAGATCTAACAGCACTGATCCCAGTGCAGACCCACAAGGGCCACCACTTGTTACTGACCTCCATCTGGACATCGAGCCATTGACCACTACCCTCTGGATGCGATCAGCCAACTAATTCCAACTAAATCCATCTCTCTCCAATTCAGAAAGAATGCTGGGGGGACCAAATCAAAAGGCCTTATGGAAGTCCAGACAGATAACACCCATAGCTTTCCTTTTACCCTTAGTCACTCCATCATAGAAGGCCACGAGGCTGGTCAGGCAGGACTTGCCCCTGGTGATGTCCTGCTGGCTTTCTCAAACCACCTCCCTGTCCTCCATGTGCCTCGGCATAGCTTCTCGGAGCACCTGTTCCATTAGATTACCAGGCACAGAGGTGAGGCAGACAAGATGGTAGTTCCCGGGGTCCTCATTTCTACCCTTCTGAAAAAAGGGTGCAACATTTCTGTTTCTCCAGTCACCAGGGACTTTACCTCAACTTTTCAAAAATCATGGAGAGTGGCTTGGCAACTGCATCAGTCAATCCCCTCAGGACTCTGTGATACATCTCGTCAGGTCCCACAGAATTATGTGTGGATAATCTTAGTGCAAACGTATTTTAACAGTGAGCAAATGGAAACAGGAGGGCAAACAGGTGCTTCCAGATTAGATGTTGCAGGCCAAATTTTGGCACTACTGAAATCAATGTCAGCATTTTGACAAAGTCTGGGATAAACCATGTCTGGTTTCATAAAATGTAAATTAGACTAGGTATTTTACCCCTGTCTGGTTAACACTGCACCTTTGATGCTTTATTGTCACATCAAAAAAATCAATGGTCCAAAATCACACCTTAGACAAGAGAATTTGTGTTTAGTTATACACAGAGATGGCTCAGAGAAACATGACCATTGCCTAAGCCCCTATGAATAGGACAGACCACTGCCCACATTACTGTGCTGAGGTATAACGAGATCCAAGAGGCTGATCTTGGGAGTTTAAAAAAGACAAAAGACAACAAAAAAACATAATGTATTTCTTTCATTTGCCACAGAAGAGAGATGGAAGCAGAATTCAGTAGTTACTTGCAAAGGCCTGGAAGGGCAGACAAGGTAACTAGTGAGGTCTCTTGTTCCTTGAACAATGTTCACATACAGTCTCAGCTGTCTATTGACTTACTTGCCAGCAGTTCCAAGAGTTGGATCATAGAAAGTTATGCCATGTTTCAGAGAGCAGCAGAGATCCATTAAGAAATTATGAACAAGTTCCCGTACCATCATCTTTCCCACATCTTCAGAACCATGAGTCACCTATAAAAATCAAAAAAGAGTAAAAAAGACAAGGCTTATAAATATCTAAAGGGTGGCTGTAAAAGGATGGGGCCAGTCTCTTTGCCATGGTGCCCAGTGATAGGACAAGGGGCAAAAGGCACAAGTTAGAACAAGAAGTTCCACCTAAACATAAGGAAAAACTTTTCTACTCTGAGAGTGATGGAGCACTGGAACAGGCTGCCCAGAAAGGTTGTAGATTCTCCTTCCCTGGATGCTTTCAAAACCTGCCTGGATGTGTTCCTGTGCAACCTGCTCTAGACGAACCTGCTTTGGCAAGGGGAGTGGACTAGATGATCTCCAGAGCTTCCTTCCAACCCCCACCATTCTGTGATTCTGTGGTATGATTTTTAGTATCACAGAAGAAAAACAAACATCAATTTCACTCTAAATTTTATGAAAGTTGTTTTACAGAAATGGTAAAAGACAGTTTGGCTTTTGTTCAGATTAACAAAAGAAAACTCAATTTCTGTATTAAATACATTAAACATTAACAATACTTTTTGCTTCAAGGAAAGTAAATCTCCCAAATTTAGGCACATACGTACTCCTTGCAGGGCACTACTGACTTAGGGCATTTACTAAGAAGACACACAGGAAAAGATAGAGGAAAATCAAGGCAAAGAAAAGTAGCGATACAAAAATTACCTAAATTGGGCTAGGCCATCCTAGGACTTTTAAGTCAAGGATCTAATACTTCATCTGAAATAACCAACTTTCAACCATATAGGCCAGATTCACTATGAGGAAGTTCAGATAGATGAAAAAAAAAAAATCACTGAAGCATTCACCAAAAAGCATGTGGAGCAAGCATGTGTATGAGATGGAACCCCTCAAATACAGGGCAAAGAAGGAGGATAGCTAACAATGCACTGAACATGTCAACACTTCCAGGAAAGATGGCAGGGGCATCAATGCCACTACAGTCACCATACAAAAACCGAAAAAGTGACCAAATATCCACGTCAAGCCAAAAGGAAAAAAAAAGTGAACCCAGATTTCATTAACCTTTTACATCCAGAGCAACTCAAGATCCCTGCAAGTGAGAAGGCTCTTGACAATTATGGTCGGGAAATTACAAACCATATGGCTCACAAGGACGACATGGAATTGTAAGAATTTAAAATTACTCAAAACGTAAATGCACATTGATGAATAGGGTCATACATCTGCATAGCTCCAAGCAGACACCTATTAGAAAGAGACCTCCTCCAAGAGATGTTTACAAGATATCAGGATTGGAATGGCACAGGCATAAATATCCAGCAGAGGAAGTATGTGAATGCAGACGTTCAGTGTTCTAAGCTTTGAAGAAGCATGGCTGGGCCCCTAAAGATCAAGTGTTAATGCAAAGGCAAAACATTTGCAGCCAAAACCCAGCGGAAGCATAGAAATCTTTCTATTGCTTTGTACTGGACTTACAGCCATGTCTCAGATATTCCTACAGTGAAAGAGGGGGGGAAAAAGAGATTGCATGATAAATGAAGATAAAAAATGCAAGATGCTAAACTATTTACGAAGAGAAGATGACAAAACATTTGCAATACTAACACACATAAACCAGCTGTGGCCCTGATCCTTGCCTCATCCATGATTTCAGGAATGTGATTTCATGGATCAGCAGAATCAATAACCGCTCAGCCCTTAGAAAACCTGCCAAGCTCTCAAACAATGTAAGCTGAAAAGGCTGGCAAACATCTTGGGAGTTAAGCTCTCATCAGATCAGTGTTTAGGATGGGAGTGAGGCATGCGGTAAGAACGTTGCTCCTGATATACCCTCCTATAGAGATAAACCCATGCACAGGAGATGGAATACAGTACTTGCACCCAAAAGACCTATTTCTCCCTGGTTAACAGATCTGCACTGCAGTGCTGGCAATCAGTGAGAGGGAACAAACCCTCCTGCTTAAGCAGTGGGAAGCAGCAGAAAGTCAGGGTTTATTTTTCAGTAGCCTCAGCAGATCCCTCTTCTCAGAGCTCATCATGACTAGAGTGACTGGTAGTGGGCTGCAAGGTGGGGGGCGCAAGACAGGACTAGGAGTTACCAAAGTAAGTTACCTTTAAATCCCCAGGGCTGACATCGACAATCCCATTCCACCGGTAAAGTGAAGCAATCTGAATCAGCACTTCTGCAGTAAAAAAGCGCACCTTCTGGGTTTTGGTGAGATTTTTATTTTGAACCACCTGAAAACAATGAGAAAAAACCCAAACAACTCTTTTCTTTATCACTAAATAATGGCAAATTATCAATATACTTCATGTGTACTACTTCTCATACATGCACAGCTCGCTCTGCTCATTACAGTGGACCAAAGGTTCTGCCTGTCCTGTTACCACTTTCACATGCTCCTGCTCCCATCCTGGTGTGGTTAAAGACATAGGACTCTACAGCAACTTCTGCAAACACATCCTGGACAGGACAGACTTTCAAGGTCAACTAAAGAGCACAGAATGTATTTTGAGTAGCACAGCCACAGACTAGGACCATGGAAACCTGCTGGTGGAGATGGTAGAACCTACTACAAATAAAGTATGAATGTCAGGGAAAACACAGCGGAGGAAGTTCTCAAAAGTTCTCCTGTGTTTTCCTGTCCACATTTTCTCATTCTCTTTGCTAAACTGAAGAAGTCACATAGTGTGTTAGGTTTCACAATGACATAACAGTACATGAGGTATGACTCCTACATGGGAACAGACTCATTTAGAAAACAAAGTTTCAAGGAAGTTTATTTTACACTTAAATGCTAGCTTTTTCCTCCTCCTAACAAAAAAGTGTTATTCCAACAAAAAAATGAAAGGATATTTCTGGCTTTAGATTGTCAGTTGTGAAAAGCCTGAGTCTGAGGCAGGCTCTTATGGTTACACTCCAATTTGAAAGGTTTTTTTTTTAATCCATTCTCTCAATTGGTCATACAGCTTGTGCAACATTTCTACAGTAATTCAAACCAGAGATTTAAAAAATAATAGACACTGGAACTAAAAACATTTTTCTAGGAATAAAATAAATCCCTGGTACAGTTCCTGCACCCACAGCAGTAACAAGCTGGCACGTCACAGTGAAAGAGGCACAACCATGCTCAGAAGCTAAGGAACAACAGAGTACAGGAAAGGCAGTTGACACTAAACCAACTCTCACACCTTTCAGTATTTTCCACTTACAAGTCTTCTGTCTCTACCCTGCTGTATGACAAGGTTATTTGTCTTCCATAAAATGATCAGAAAAAACAACTTCTGAAGAGTGCAGACATACCACTCCAACAGTACTTTCTGATCAAAGGGGACTGTACTCCCCCCCCCATACTAAAGTCCCCATAATAAAAACAGACAAAATCCTTTCTCTAATGGAAAGAAGATTGCATATCATTACCTAGCTCAGAGCCAACAAACCTGCTCAAATCTAGCTGACCTCCTCACTTCAGCATGAGATACATTAACTGAAGGACCAATCTTACTGTCCCTGGAAGCAACAAAAAGACTCAAGTCTTTTAACCTTCAAGCTTGGCCCTAATGAAATCACAACCTATGAAACAATCAGAATCTGCTGGACACCATACTCTAAAAATGAGCTGAAATTAGCATCCAAGTGCAAGCTATTGCAATGACTTCCTTTAAAAGAGGGCAACAGAAAAGTGTGACAAGCTTCAGACCTGAAACAGTAATATGGCAAAGCTATCAACCTCCAACAAATAGCGTATGTAATGGACACAATGACAAACTTGCAGCAGTGCAGTGCCAACATCTTCAACAGCTGTACATTTTATGAGAAATTACTGCAAAACTGTTTCTCGCAGCAAAGAAAACAGAAAACAAGAGACAACACAGCTTCAAGGGTATATCATACCTTAGTTCTCAATGTGGAAAGTAGAAGACTGACAGTAGAAACTCTGTCTTCCTTTATATCAGAGCGAAGAATATTTGGAATGAAATCTAAAAAGACATTTCAAATGTTAAGTGAAAATGTGAAAGCTGTTTTCATATTAAAATGCTTCAGGGAATTAATACTCATTTCTCTTCAATGTCATATTATTTACTTTGCTGTTTTATTTAAGGGTGAACCAAAAGCCTGCAATCAGAGTTCAGAAGGATGATGTGTCTGTAACCACAGTGATGAACAAGTAATGCTGCCAAACCTACTCTCACCCTAACTAGCTAATTTGCCAGTTTGGTTATTAACACTCACTGCAACAACATCTGCCAACTTAAATGTATTTCAGGCCCCAGCATGCTATGCAGCTTTTAAACTTGAGTAAATGCCTATCCTTTCCTTTGAAAGACTCAGAATTGTTTCACTGAGACATCCTCAAATGTTTGAAGGATACATCTCCAACGACATGTACCATCTTTTGGCTCACCTGTGCCTGCCATAGTTAGAGAGCTTCAGTTTATACAGAACTTCAGTATTTTACAGCTGTGCTGACTGGCTCTAGGTGTGCACTGCCACTCCCTATCCTGAAAGAACTTAACAACTGTGAGCACTTCAAGAAAATCAGCAGCCCCTAGGATAACATGAACAATGGAAGTATAATTATGGCCTGTTCTTATTCCCTCATCACAGAAGAAATAAATTGCTACCAGCTAATGACCTTTTCCCCCTGACTATTTCTAGATCTCTTCTGAACTCTTTTATAACCTTACAATTCACAACTCACGAAACACCAGCAGCAGATTTCAAATCAATGAAGTCAACAAAGTTATCTTCAGCACATAAGGGACCAAGTATTCATCAAGTGCATGCAAAATTCAACTTTCTGCATCCTCTTTGTCAATTCAGTTCAACCCCCTTCTCAAAGAGACAGGGGTGTAACATACTCCTGGACTGCACTACCATGTGATGCATCTATAAAGGATGCAAAGGACACTACACTGGTCTCCTGAATCATTGACAAAAACCAGTCTAATGGACTACATGGCAGTTCTCCTGCATGAGGACAGAAAGGCAACTAAAGTACACATTCTTTAACACAGAAAAAAAATTAATGAAACATATCCACTGTTACTGTGCTATGAAAAAGGCTGGAGGCCACGAAGTTTTTTTCAGTTTATTGACTCTATGGCCTCAAAATTATATTATATTTACCTTTTTTTACATCTGTGTCACCAAGGGTTTTACACTACTGTAAAGTTTTTGCAGATAGTGAACTGTATTCTCAAGCAAAAGAGGCATGCACTAGAATGCTGAAGAAGTATAAAGCTTTTCAGGTAACAAGATCTGAAAGACGTACGTTGTTAAACAGCACTTGTTAGTGCTGTTTAACTGGTTCACATTTTGAATTAGCTCATATTTCTTATAATCTATAAAAGACTCTGCCTTAAAAAAAAAAAAAAGGCAATTGTGAAGTACCTTTTAATTCCAGCACTTGTGTCAAGATTGCATTGTCACCAGCAATCAAAAAGGAGAGAGCAAATTGAATGTAAGCCATACGGACATCAATTCGCCCCTGAAAAAGAGAGAAGAGCCACTGTTAGCATATAGATTGTACACAACTGCAAAATCAATACTGCAACAACTGACTAACCTTGTAAGTACTATAAACACGTAAATTAACTTCTATAAAGATGATGCACATAGCCATACACACACATTTGTATGCAACACATCATTTGCATGTATACTCATTTGAAAAACTTGTGTTCAGCAATTGCCAATCTGTTACAGTTAACATCGAAAAGGAAGGTGTCCTCCTTCACATATTTTTCAATTCTCAATATACAAGATAGGCCATAAAAAAAAAAAAAAAAACTGAACAAACAACATAAAACAACTTTATCAGTAATTTCATGCCAAACCCTGTACACTTATTACTGAAAATCCTCACTTGTGCACCACCTGGTACACTAGTCAAGTCACAAAAATACCCAAGAATGGTAATGGTAGTAATGCTGCTGTGATTTCTTACTATAGTGGCTTCCAGAGTAGTGCCAGTTCTGGGGACTCTGACTACCCATTCCCATCTTTGAGCTGCAGTACATTAAATGCATCCCTAATCTGCTCATGGAGCTACCTGGGTCATGCAACTCAGACCAGATAAAAGAAAAAGAAGCACTTAAAAAAGGGGCTATTATGTTATAAAACTATAAATTCAGGCACAGTGGAAATAGTCAGAGCTTTCCAGGTAAAGTATCATAGGATTTGAACACAGAATCACAGAATAGTTTGGGTTGGAAGGGACCTTAAAGATCATCTAGTTCCAGCCCCACTGTCATGGGCAGGGAAACATTTCACTAGACCAGGTTCCTCAAGCTCCATCCAACCTGGCCTTGAACATTTCCAGGGATGGGGCATCCACAAGCTCTCTGAGCAATCTGTTTCAGTGTCTCACCACTCTCACAGTGAACAATTTCTTCCTAATATCTAACATAAATCTTCTCTCTTTCAGTTAGAAAGCATTATCCCTCATCCTATCACTACATTCCCTGATAAAAAGTCCCTCCACGATTTATAATTAGTTGAAATTTACTATGCAGAATTAAGCTGCATGTAAAAATGCCTTAAAAATACTGACTAGCCTAAACATAAGACAAAAGTCACTCATTAAAGGGTTGAAAGAAGAAAGAAATTACGTTCTCCTGTAAGCTTTGGGCTTAATATTTTTGTATTAATAATTCACCTCTGATTGCTAGTTGTGACATCATAATTTCATTGAAAGCTGAGCAAGAGTAACACCTTCAACCATTTTTGGAAACTTTTTTCCTCATACATTACTTGCCTAGTTTGTGGTCAAAAGACTACATCCAATCATTCAGATTTAAGGAGTGGAGGTGCTCCTAAAGACAGCTTTTGCAGTGCAATCTGATATTCCCAAAATTGCAAAACGTGGTTTCAGGGAAAAAGGTGTGTGTCTGGGTTTTTGCCTTCTTGACTCTTTAAATATAAACATTCTCATTCGGCACCACGGATGGCACAAACCCAACCCAGACGTACACATTCATTCTGCAAGTCATCTTTTAAAACAAGAAACAATGCATCAGTGTGGACAATAATACCAGGTTTACAGTGTGCACTTGTATTTGGAATGGCACACAAATACTCTTGTTCTAAACCACTGGTTCAAGTGAACCCTACCATTTTTAGCAAATGGAGAGGAAACAAGTTCCTACTGGAAAAAGAGCACTGACTTCTTCTACTCACCTGCATATCCCTCTTAAGCATTTCTACCAAGAGACTGTTTAACTCTCTTGGTTCTATTTTCAAATGCAATTACTCTGACTGCCTATTCCTGGGCAAAAACCTCTCTCCATTAAAACAACTGCAGAACCTCCAACCTCCATTTATTTCAGTGGGACCAAACTGCAACCCTTGCAGATTGAGCTCTTCCCAGGCACATCACTGAAGTTTTCAAGTCTGCCATCACTTTCACTCCATTTTAGACAATAAAAGGGTAGCCCATAGAAACGATACATTTATATTTTACCATAGCTTACTAGGAACAGACAAAACACTTAGATGTGTTGCAGTAAATTCTACAATGCTGTGTAAAACAAGGTTAGTCTGAGGAGCATTGTGCTCTGACAAGATGAGAAAGATCAGCATGGGGTAGAAAATTAAGGAAGCTACACCTCAAGGGTGTAGGCCAGCTCTTCCACTAATGCAGATGCTCAGAAACATTCCCTGGGGATTTGCTATGTAAGTAGATGGGAAACTCTTGCCCCACAGATCACTTCTGCTGCGTATTAGAAACAATCAAGAAGCATTTCTGCCTGACAGGGAAGAAAGGAAAATGTAAGTTGTTACAGAGGAAAATACAGCAAAGAGACTTAGTAACAGCTTAGTTTTAAACACTTGGCAGAGGAAAACTGATGCAGCTATGGCATGACATTTCATGGCACAAAGCAGCTTAATTTACCTTCTCAGATCTTTTTTTCAATAATCCAGGTAGAAACTTATTATTGAAATCGAAATGGCTATACACATCCCTTGCTGAATCTGGCCCCTGAGCCACCATTGCTGACAACAGGGTAAGGCACCCTCGGCTCAACCTGAAACAAAACACAGAGGAAAACGTGCAGGTTATTTCTGGGATGACAGTTATACAAACAATCAAACCAAGCAATTAAAATTTAAAGAAAGACGTTTTTCCTGTACAAGAATTATCCCACTCCACCTCCAACATCCACCCAGGCCTTCAGGAGCTTCAAGCATAAAGCACCTCTGAGTCAGTCCCAACACAAGCAACCAAGACAGCCATGAAGGAAGCATTCCTGGTCATGAGCTCTTGCTGCAGCTGATGGAGCTTTAGTTGAATGTGTAACCAACCATTTTAATGACAATCACAACACAGACCTGCACCAAACACAAATGTAATTCCACTACTCACAAAGAACTTCAGTCATCTGTGTGACCAGTCTATTTCTACAAGCAAGTTTCTTAGACAGAGCCCCCAGTCCTGCAAATGCTTAGGCACTTTACTGCCACAAGCAGGTTGGCAGGAGCTACAGCCGATGCTGAAGTTACGGACACACAGAGTACAGGCCAAAGATTGCGGTTTTATGTGGTTTAGCTGACTAACAGAGGTTTTCTTCAGTTTAAGTAAGCAGGATGGTCTTGTCATGAACTAAATCCCAAGATCTACACTCAGTTTTGATTCTTGGTCAGTGTCTACTGGGAAAATTTGCCCGAGAAAATCTAAGGGAAGTTTAAACAACCAAAACCATTATTTTAGGCAATAATAATGGCAACTGGGAAGAATGGTAGAGGGAAGAAAGGAAAAGGGAATACCTATTTATATCCCTCCCAAAAAATTAAGCTGTAATGGGAGGCTGGATATTCACTTTATAAAGTAGGATAAAACAAAGGAAATGTCAAAGATTAAGCACTCCTAAATTTGTTGGATTTTGCCATTTATTTCAAGGGGAACATGACAGGGCCATCAGGTACAAGTCTGTAAACTTCCATCATCTGAACAGCCACTGTCCACTAAGGGTTTGGGAATCTGTCCACCACATTTAATTTGTTGACAATCTGTAAGAAAGCCATATGATTAAAGCAAAGATCCCATCTAGAAATGCCACCAAAACAGAATCTCTTTGCACATCAAAGAGGCAGTTCAGAAAAAAACAGAGCACATCAGAATACCATCGGAAATCTGCAGCCTCCTGTATGTAGGTTCTAGAAGGATTTCTCCAAAAGAAATCTTTAAATGCTTAATAAGAAGTGCAGATCTTGCATAATTTCAAAATTCACAATATATCTATCCACCTGTATTTGGTATTTTACATACAGCTAAAATGCTTGTTGCAATAAGATCAAATGAGTGCTGCAGGAAGCGTGGTTGTGTCCATGAACTGGAAAGCAGAAAATGCTTTTCTAATTATGGCCTGTCCAAAGAGTGAAACAGTAGTCACTGGCCTTGGACAAGTCATTTGCAGTCTCAGTTTTTTCTTTCCCTTCCTCTTCCTCACAGGTTTGTATTAACATATCTCTGGCACTTGGGACTTCTCTCACTGTCCACAGAGCATGAGAAGCTGTTATTTAGATTGGACTAGATAATACATCTGTGCTTCAATCAGCCTAAAATGGCCTTAGATTTAAGAGACAGGAAAGATTACAGAGGAAGACTCAGTCTGAAAGAAAAAAAAAAAAAAAAAAACCAAACTTTTATAAACACAGAAATCTGACTAAAAAAATTGCAGGGAAACACTCAAGAGTAGCTCTTTTTGCTATCACAAGGTAGACTGCTCGGCCTCTGTGAAGGACAAGAAAGCCTGTTCCTCCCTGTTCCATGCAGTACATTGCACTTCACAAAACAAGTAGCCTTGAAGTACTAGGACTCAAGGTACCTTTCACTCTACCTCTCAGTAGGGCAGGCACAACAGATGAGAACTACAGCCTCAGGAAAGTGTCATACAGCACCAGATTGTGTATTATAACAAAACTCCCACCTTGCAAAGTTTACTCCATGCAATTACTTTATGAAACATGGAACAGTATCATCCAAGGTGGATTTTTTTAGCAATAAGTCAAGCTGAATTTTGCAACATTTTGTACACACGTGTAAGACCCAGACAGCCCCTCGGGATCAACTCACAGAGACTCTGCAACAGTACAGAGAAAACTTACCTGTGATTTTCAGAACACAATGCAGCATAGACCAATCTCATGTAGGAATGAATTAACTTTTTGACTATGTTCATTCCCACAACAGAAAAATGGGAGAGGTCACTGGCTGTTCTCAGTAAAATGGCTTCTAGAGCTTGAAAGATTAACAGCATCTGTAAGATACAGAAATATGACAGTATCTGCCAAGTATCAAGTACGGCTTGAAATTATTAGCTGACTGAACATTAACAAACAATTAAGAAAAGAGAAACCCCACCACAAGAGAACCGTTTTCACGTACAAAGGTGAAGTTAACTTCTGAAATCTCTCCCAAAATAATGCATCCTCTTCTACAGGATTAGTTTGGAGAGTGAATTTTCATGGAAGCCCCTACAGATACCGTATAAAACATCAGAGGACCATAGGTCAGTTGACTCCTCTTTTCAGTTGCTAAACACATGGAATTCAGTAGTAAGAAGGGACAACCCCCACTGGAAGCCCAAGCCAACATGCTGACTGCAGGGCTGTACAATCCTGGACAAATAAACTGGATGTAAAAAAGGGCCCCTCCTCACCCATGAATCAGGACCTATATGCACGTGCATGATTTATATGCATATGCACAACAGCCACTTTTGGGGGTGCAAACCTCAGCTCAGGCTGATGGATCTTGAAAGCTCTTTCAAGATGGAGGCCAAGGCCTAGGACTAATGAACCAAAGCATTAAGAGACAACTGCTAGTTGCACAAAGAAACACGCTAAAGGAAACCATGCAAGCTGCCCCAGTCTTGCCATTAACTCCTAGATGAATCCAGAGTCCACACAGCACTGGGATTGTATCAGTTACAAGTATAAGCTCCTACCGGTAAAGGATCTTGAAGAAAGCATGTCACTGAACATACTGCATAATCATCATAAACAGACAAAAATGATGATCTAAGACATCAACTGACAAGTAGAGGTTAAAAAGAACACTATCCAATTTTACATTGTAAGATGATTTAAGTTAATAGTGCTGTCCCAGTATTCACCGTGAAGGATTTTTTCATTCTTTAGTTCACTCATGATATTCTGATGAGGAAAAACTGCATCCAGCTCAGATGAGAAAAATTGGGTCAACTTCAGTAGTGCCTTCCTAGAAACACTGATGTATCAGGGAGATGTCTAGTTACCTCAAACCAATTATTTTCACTGGACTATATATTTTTGTTTGCTTAACTGCTTCTGTTCACCTCCTTATTTCATAAATGGTCTTTTGATACATTTAAAGAACTGTTAACAGCTTGATTTTGGCAGGAGTACTTGTTGTGCATATCATTAAATACAGGAACACTTTTGCACTGAAAAGGGCACTTCCCACTTGATCTGTGCTTCTGCCACCGTGGCTTCCAGGAAAAAAAAAAAAAAAAAAACAAAAACAAAGAAACCCATACCAAATTATCAGAATTATTCACGCTGCAAAGCATTTATTCAGCGGTTCCTCTCCCAGCCGGGACGCATGCTGCCAGTATCAAACTCTAACACCCACCGCCAACTTACTTCATCTTCAGGCTTCCTCTCTCCCTCCATAAGTTTGAATATTTCAGCACACTCCATGGAAATTTTTAAGTACCCCTCCACGACGTCATATATTTCGGGCGACGGCAGCGTCTTGGCAACGGCGACGAAGGTCTCCAGACCTGCAATGCGAGAGTGTCACCCGGGGAGCCAACGGGATCCGGGCCCGCAGGGCTCCGCGGCGGGAGCACCACGTGGTGCCCACGGCCCGGTAACAGCAACCACCGTCAGCATCGTCGTCACCCCCGCGACGTCGCCCCGCGCACAGGACAGGTCTCCGGGCTCGCCGGGAAGCG
>NW_008616709.1:0-15196 GCF_000691845.1 Merops nubicus
TTTCTTCCAACCTAAATGATTCTATGAAGTCATTTTGACAAGAATGCATTATGGCATGCACACGACAGATTACATAATCACTATGAAGGCAGTTTTTATAACTGAATAAATATTAATTTCTTCAGAGACAAAGGAGATAATTCATTTTATTAAATGTCTTGTTAAACTTATTCTGCCAGTGTTTTTATCTGTTTGATTGGCTTGGCAGCAGAGCATGGTAAAAACACATGTAGACAGGATTTTAAGTAAGGACTGGATTTTGCTACTTCAATACATTCAAAAAATGGCTTCTACTTAAAATAGTCTTGTTGTTTACACTGTCCCTTTTCACAGAGAGAGTGGCTACAAAGCCCTCATAAGCAGATTATTGTATGAACTTAAATTAATTAACAGTGTGAACACTGATAGGAATAGGTGAAACTCAAATGTCTGGTCTTATATAAGTACCTAGATTCTACAGTGAGAAGTCAAACTCTATTCAAATATAGTCTGATTTAAACACTTGAAGAATAAGATTTTTTTCCTTCTTTTAGTATCAATAGGAGCATTTGTCTTTAAGCTGCATAACAAAGGAAAAACAGAGAAGTGTAATTGTGTGAAAAATTGTAGACATTACTATGCTAAAAAAGTAATTATGCCTACATAAGACAATGTGAATGTTAAAATGTTATGCTATAGAGATAACTGATTCATTATTTTTCAACAACACATACATATTCTGGTTAATATGTTGCACTCCAAAATCAAGTGGAGATTAAAGAATGTGTGAATGATCCATAAGTATTATGAAAATGTTTACCAGCTTCATATTTTGATGGCATTGTGCACCATTAACCTGATTTTGCATGGGGCTCTCCATTTGAAACCATAAAAATGTCAGCTTCTTTTTAAACCTAGACCTCCTTTATAAAGTAACTTTAAAGATTTTTAGGGAAAATATTCTTATTATTTCTTGGTTGGGTGTATTTGGGTTTTTTTGGTTTGGTTTGATTTTTTTACGTTTGGAGCAGTAAGCCTCAGGAGTTTTGATCAACTGAGAAAGTTAATAAATTCAGTTGTGGATCTGAGGACTATAGCACTTTACTGATCCAGTCTGAATCCCACCAACAGAGTGAGTGCAGCAGTTGGCCTATCAACTTGACTGTATTAAGATATTCAATTTGTTCATTCTTTGATGCATGCTGTATAATATTCATTAACCTCAGTAACATCCCATACTATATCCCTACTTTATGCTCACCTTGCATATGCAATTCATCACAAAATTATCTCTTGCTAGAGGAATACAATCAGATTACAGACAATGGCTTCCCAGGAAATGCTGCAAAAATAAAGATGCAAACTGCCACTAAAAATGCCATGTTAGAGTTATTGATTTATAGATTTAGGGTTTTCTGAGAAATGCAATAAATTTTCATTGCAAGGCCTAGTTTTAACCTTCTTATTTCTGATGTCCAAAAGAGCAGAATGACTAAAAAATTCAGGCAGTTTTAATGCACAGTTAATATCAGTCCTTGATAGAAAACTGTCCTTAAATAAACTAAGCAATCTTCCATGAGGGCAGAAATGACTATAGGGTATTTCCTTGTATGTGTTAATAATGATATTCAGCTTGCCATTTCTGATTTTTATGAGCAGCTATTTAAGGTATTTGCTAAAGAGTCAATGTCATTGATCCATTTTGCAGGTAAAAAAGTGCCAGGCAATACACAAAAAAATTGACTTGCCATGGCCACACAGCAACTGCAAAGATAGAACTGGAACTTAGTCTTGGTCTCCACTGCAGAGAGCACTGAACTCTGTTCATTTCTTGTGTTTTCATTGACCTTTCTGCTAGGAGATACTTGTTAATTGCAACGCAGATACTTTTAGAAGGAGAACTTCCAGAAGGAGAAAACATTACCCCA
This sequence comes from Merops nubicus, assembly GCF_000691845.1. Lineage (NCBI taxonomy): Eukaryota > Metazoa > Chordata > Aves > Coraciiformes > Meropidae > Merops > Merops nubicus. Next base: position 1,908 of record NW_008616709.1, read on the forward strand.
AAGTCCAGTCAAGATGACATCTGGAATGCATTCTTCCCATGCACATTTCTCAATTATAATGTTTAGCATGTGGGCACTCTGTTTTTTGAAGAACTGTTTGTGAAGCTAGTTCTCAATGCAAATGTTTCAAGACTAACCCTATCAGCCAGTCTGGTCCTTCAGTGTTACTTCCAGAAATGCTGACCCTGAACTGTTGCATTTTAAAATGGCTTATCTAGAAATTATTATTGTGAGATGAATAGAAATAAATTGATATCCCCATTGCTGTTTGGAAGGAATGTGGCAGTGCTTAATAACTGCAGTTGTGTCTTCCAGATTCTCTCGCAAATTGTTCCAGCCAGTAGCTGTTACTATAATTGCAAATAGGTTCACTGTTCCATTTGTGGTATTTCAATGTCATTTTGGAATGACACAAAATGGTGTAAGATAAAATGAGTCAGTAACATTATATTACTGATTGTAGTATAACCTTTTTTTCCTTATTGTACCATGATAAAGAATTAGGAGACATTGAATCAAATCCTCTGAATTATATTTAACAGGAAAAGTGTTATAGATTACAAACATTCTTTAAATGCATTACTGTAGCTACTGAATTTCATGCATATTTACTGACACCTTTGGAATGACTTGAGAGCATAGGTTTTGTTTAAATCTACAGTATCCCACCCTGAAATTAAAAAAATATGGTAGAAACAGCACTAGAGTACTGGGAAGTAGCAGGTAAATGTAACACCCCTTGTCACAGTTCTAGTTCAGTTAAGAGTCCTCTTCTTGGATGCAGTGAGAATCTTTGAAAGATGTATGTTTTGAGTTAGTAGAATGATGGGTTAACTCAAGCGTCACTACTGAACTTTCCCAATTTGGCCTGAACTCATAGTGTTCAAACACATCTCTACATCAGCAGTGGTGTGGGAGAAAGAGCTTCTCACAGAGGAATAGATAGCAAGCAGAAGGTTGTTAATATCTTCCACCAGCACAACTGTTAACAGAATTAACATCTATCTGTAGCCTACCCTTCTGTCAGGAAGGGGCTCCGGAGAGAGGAGAAGCACTCCAGGGGGTCTGCCATAAAATCTGTTTATTGCAAAGTTTTACATCCTTTTCTAGCAGACCAGAGACAGCCCCCCGAACCCCACAGGTTAACAAGCCTGTTCATATCCTAAGCTGAATTACAGATTGGATAACAGTCACTGTCCACACTCTGTGCATGCGTCCTGTCAGTCCTGAGAATTGTTGTCCTCAGCCCTCCCGGTGTCTACATTCTTGTCCAGATGAACTGCCAGCGGAGCCCCCCTTATCTCCTCCTTGTTTCGCTTCACTCCTACTTCAAGGTCACTTCACGGATTTTCTCAGGCCTAGGAGAATCTCACTGTCAGCACTGATCGTCCAAAAACATGTTCATCCTGCTCTGCAAATTGTGAATCCACACCCTTTCACATTTTCATAGTTATGAATGAACACTTAAATTGCTTTTAGTGTGATTTTAGGCAGCAGCAGGAAGAAGAGAGCTAAGCTCCTTTTAAAAATCAGGAGGATGTCATTTTTGCTCCAGCTCAGGAAGAGCTTTTGGAAAAGATACTGAATTGCATTTACTTTTTGTAGCTGTGATGTGCAACTTTTTCACAATCTGGCTGGTTTGGAAGGTTAGCCTGGACTTGTTAGTTTTCTTTCTTACATATTTGCAGGTAAGGAGTAATAGTAACTATAAAATTTCTTTCTATGTATTATCAAATTATGCTCACTTTCTTTTTGAATTGCATAGTATGTCCTAATTTCAAAGTCTTCCAGAATATCACAGTGTGCTTTTAAAGGGAGATTTTTTTTTTTGTCTGTATTCAAGCCACAGGCACATCATGTAGTCTTGATGACAAAACAGATGCTGAACCTTAAAAAGTATTGGTCATTTGACTGAAGAGACTGGAATCTGGATGGAAATTATAAAATCTTCATTAAGAAAACTATCCATCTACAAAGTAGCCAATACCCCATGGAAAGTCAGGATAAGTAAAGGTCTTGACTCAGAGGAAAAGTGTATCTCAGTATTTAATCAGTCAGACAGATCTCTGGTATTTCCAAGAATACTGAAATCAGAATAGATGAATGTTTGTCTGTGTCAACCTTTCATCATAGTCTTCTTGTGAATCAGGGTGTTACTATTACCTTTCACTGTCCAAAAGTTGCTGAGAAACAGGTATGTTCAAAACAAATGGGACTTATGCCAAATGTAACAATACACTTTTCCATTTTTCTTCTTTTGGGAGAATGTTGATAATTATTTTTTTGTCCTTTAAGAATATCCTTTATCTCAAAGGAGATCCAGTTCCTCCTATTCAGATCAATGAACTGATTTAATTATTTCAATATTATTATGGGTACTGGCTTTATTAGTAGTTGTAAAAATTGCTTACTGACTGCATTCCATCCTGCAAAGTATTTCTGGGTTACTTTATTAATAAGTCTTTTAGGACAAGACATTTTAAAATTGCTATTGATTTGTTATTGTGGCTTTTTTTTTTTAATAAATAATTTGTGGGTTAGTTTTATATAGACTTTTAACTTGTAAAAATGCAATCCAGGGGGTCCCTTTAATTAAACTGATTTTAGAGTTTCTTTTTCCTTCATTCAAGCACTTTATATAAATGAGTTTATATTTAAGCACCTTTCTTTGAAGAATTCTCTGGTGTTCCGGACTGAGAAACTCATGGAGACTCAAATTGTTGTTATTATGAGGTCATTCTAGTGCACACTGCTCTTCTGAGGTGGGCAGACTTGTTTTTTGATATTCTTTGCCTATGCCAGTTGCTTAATGTTAATGTAAAGGATCAGTTTCTGCAGTGATTCTCTTTTTCTTCAGTTTTGGCAAACAGAGCAAAGGTTTTTGGTACACATGAGATAATTTATCGAGCATTATAAGAAACATTCTGCATATAATTTGATACAGGGTCTACAATGGTAGATAAATTTTGAATTTAAGTGGTAAGTAAGTGTGGTAAACCCCCACATAACTTGTCAGTGTGTAAGTTAAGTTGCTTGGGAACTAGACAAGAATACACACTAGGCTATTCAGTTATCTTTTTTACTGAACTGGTAAAGTAGCATGTGAAAATCCACAAAACCTGTCAGTGTAAAAGTTAAAATTACTTTTGAACTGGTCTGTGATACACAAAGGACTATTTATGTTACTTTTAAAAATTATACTGGTAGCAGATAACTCTATTTTGTACACTGGAGCTGTTGATTCCTTATCCTGTTGACTTTGGCTCCTTACTGCTCCTTTCCAGGCTGTGTGATGAAGGAGCTAGCACTCTCTCAAGGCAAATTCATCATAAAGGGATACTACTAGATTTTTTTCAGGTTAAACGTGTTATTCAAGGCCCCACATGTGAAGCTGAAGGTGACTTAGAGAAGTAACTACATCCAACTTCTTTCTGGGTAAGAAATCTTGAGACCTCCATTTATCTTGTAGTTTTAGTCTTCTTTAGAATTTTCTTTCCTCATTATATAAATTAGTGAATGCAATATCTTCATGGTTTCTGTCCCCCTTTTTATCAAAATAAAATTTCTGTCCTTATGGTTATAGGACTGGACTGAATACTACATGACTCTATTTTAATTAGAGCTTTAACTACCTTTAACTGGGCTTTTAGTTTTTAACTCACCTGAATTTCATTATCTCATTAAGCAGCTATTAATATTTTTTTTTCATTTTCTATTTTATAGCATGTTTACCATTCAGAAAAAAAATCTAAGATTGACAACCCTTTGGGGAAGAAGTAGGAGTATGTACAACACAGAAGAAGCAACATGAGCTTATCCAGTAGCTCTCCTACCAGAACAGCTCACGTGTGACCTGCTTGAGATCACCTTAGGTTTAGTGTGGTATCTCTGCTGAGACAGCCAAACCCTGCCCATTTGACAGAATCCTTTTTTAAAATGTGATTTGGATACAGCTTCACATCTGCAAGCTAAGGCACAGTCTCACTCAACACAGTCCACTGCACAATCAGGTTGATAGAAATTATGTTTAATCATTAACAACCCAGGCTAGAATTGATTAATTAAGGGTGATAAAACTTTTTATCCTATTCACGTCTCTAGTCTCTCACCCCAACTTTTCACCTCAAATTTTATAGAACAATTCTTTTGTTTATTTGTTTTTTTCTTTCATAATTTCATATTTTTTTTTCTGATTTTTTTTATGACATTTCTGGACAAGAATCCAATGGCATGGATCTGTATAGATGGTAAAGGTATTCTGGATACACTGCAGCTGCTGAGTAGGTGGCTCTGAACTGTACATCACACATGTGGTGAGATCAGCACGTCCAAGATGCCCACGGAGAGTGGTCATTTCCCCATGACTTTCAGACATCTGTTGTTTTCACTTGAGCTGTTGGTACTGTTTCTGCAGGAGTGCTGGGTACCAGGAAACCTAGCCAAATTCACTCCTTACCAGGTACACAAAACTGTCAAGCCAAAATGAGAAATTAATCAGGATGTGCGTATTGCAGTCTGAGATGTTAAGTAGGGGCACAAGTCTAGGTAATACTTTGAAGGATTCACTCAGTGCTACAAGAAAGCTGGGTGTTGTAGAACCAGATGCCTTCTCACTATTCTTTTCTTATTCCATCTGCTAAAAACTTTCTGTTTTACTTGTGGCATAAGGTTTCAAAGAACTGTCTTGATGAGAGCTCAAATGCAGCTTTTTTTAAAGACAAACTTTAGTAACTTTCCAGAACATTTTTTTCAGAAGGTGACATAAATATGAGCTGGATTTTTGAATTCTTTTGCTTGCACAAAGCATTCAGAAGTAATCCCTTGTTTTCAGCACCTCATGTTTCAGAATAACTGACTTTTTTCATTCTTTTGCAGTTTTTGTGACCACTTTTTTATGAACTATGTATATAAAATATTAACGTGTCAGAGATGAGGCATGAATTAACTTGCACAAATTGCTAAAAAAGGATACGTATTTCAGCTAAATTAATATTATATAAAACAGTGGAATATTGACTTCTAATTTTTTTTTTTTTTTAAAAAAGGACATTTGGAACAGGAATTCGAGAGGGAAAATTTACCTAACCTAAACATTTCTCTCAGTGGTGTTGATGTAAACATAAATGCAAAAGCTGATGGTAGTGGGTAGAGAATTTTGAGCCCTTCATGTTCCTATGAAGTTTTATCAATTCTGCCAATTTTGCGCTTGTTTTGGCAATATTTATAATAGAATATAATTTTTGTGTGGAATAAAATAACATGCAATCAATAGCTCATATAAATTCTTCCTTGTCCCTGGCCAATACTCTGAGGTAATCTGTGACCTGCCCTTTCAGCCATTGTAGGAGGGAAATCCAAAGAGAAATGAGATGTACACTAACTGGTAGATAGGACACTAGACAAGGAAGAAGTATTTGGATAGAGACTGTGTTACTAGCCTATAGGCTAACCTTAGTCCTTTTTTTCAGTTCCTTACCTGTTAAGTATGTACTATGTTACTTATAACCTCTGAAAGTTGCAGAAACCTCTATATAAAATGTTTTATATTATTCATGTTCATATAAAAATATTTCCATTTGTTGGGCCAAAGAGGCCAACATTATGCCAACATATAAAAATGGCCAACTATATCCTTAAAAAAATTAAGACTTTTATCCTGTTTAGCAGAAGGGGAAAGGGAAACTCAAACAAGAAGCAGTGTCAGAAGAATGTGCTCTGCAGAGTCCCTTATGTAGATATCTGTTGTAAAAGCTCTCATTTATTCTCCAAGCAAAACACCAAACTCCCCATAAATATTGCTCTAGCAGCAGCCAGGTCCATTTTTCCCTCTTCTCCCATTGAGTGCTGCTCTTCCAATTTCACTCAAAAATATTGTTATATGAAAGTGTAAAATCAGTTCCAAATTCAAGCTCTCTAATACCAAGGCTGAAAAAAGTATCCTAATATTACATGTTTCTGTTTAATCCAAAAAGCAAGTCTTGCAAATCCACCTGGGTTTTTGTTTCGACTTTCTGGCTAACACTGATGAAAACATTAAATAAGAGAAAGGAAAATAAAGGAGAAAATAAAAATAAAAAAAGAAAGAAATAGTTAAATAAATAAATAAGTAAATTAAAGGGTAAAAAAAAACAAACACAAACAACAAAAACCCACAAAAAAAACCCAAAAACACAAGCTAACAAAACCTGGAGTAACCTTAGTATTAAATTCCTCTATGGAATGCCATGACAGGGAATTGTACATTAACTGTGTCACTTAGATGTCAGCAGTGCTTCTTAAAACAGTTTTTGGTTTATATTTCACTATTATCAATGCTATATTTAAAGTCACAAATCAAACATACCACCATGTGAGCTTCAAACTCTAATTTTGCTAGAGGGGAACAACGTCACAAATTCTAAGCATAAATGTGCAGGTTAAATGATAGCCTTTGTTCTAATCTAGCAGTTTATGTGTGTCTGTATATATGTCTGCACATGCATGTACCAGTGACTTTGTAGGCATGTACATAAGTGTATACATATATAAAAATCAGCTGCCACCACTTGCTGTTTAACACACAGCATTAGAAAAACAGTCATGTAGCTGCACATAGTACTAGTATATGATCACAGTCAGGACACTTTAAATTCATAAAGAGAAATTCTAATGAAAATGGTGTAAAATGACCTTTTTTTTGAATTCTTAAAGCTAAAAATAACCTATGAAATATCACAGTAAAGGAAAAAAAAATTAAAAATTAATTTCAGGGAATTCAGAATGATCTTAAAGAGCATTACCTAGACAGATTGAAGAATTATGCACTCTTAGTAGATAAATATATTCTATTAAAGGAAAGAGATTTCATTTAAAGATCTTCTCAAAATAATTGACGAGTGATAAAGTTCAGTGAAATTTTGTTCTCATAAACTAAATGGTAAAAAGATTCCAACAGTAATTCTGAACAGTAAATGAGAAATATTATACAAAAGAATATTTCTAGGGTAAGCCATTGTGCTTCTAGTTTGCTAAATTAATCTTGCAGTTGAAAGTTGACCACCTTGATCCAGAGAGGCTACACCGTGTAAATCTCCCCCTGTTACAGACTCCTGACCTTGCCCTGACACTGGCGTTTCACCAGCTAATAGTTAAGTCTTCTAAGTGGTCGCTGAGGGTTATCCTTTTGTTTTTATTGTAATATTTGATTAATGCTAGCGGAAGCATGGAGGTAGTTTGTGCTTTGGTTTGTTTGTTTAAGATACCCAGCATTTTCTTTATAAGTAGATATGAAATCAAATATTAAATCTTTTCATTCAAACAAACAAAGAAACAAACCAATGAAATTCTTGTCTACTGACTCCACAATCTAGACATCTGAGAGAAAATTATGCCAGCACCAGAGAGATATTTGAACGCCAGATCAGGTCTTGCAGAGAACAATAATGTTGTGTGGAACTAAACGTGATAGGCTTAAAACAAATGTTAAGAAATGTTTTAAAGTTTGATCATATTTTTCTGATCATATTCATTGCTTGCTGTACATTTCGAGGATATGAGAGTGTTTGCAGCACTGAAGATTTCTCCTTTAAGTTGCATGTACACATATTTAAATACAAATATAATTTTTATTATTAAATTCATAGAAGTTGTTGGGTTTTTAAAAATACTAAAACTCTACAATTATTTGGGTGTACTTATCACACTGGCAATGGCAAAAATGAAGCAGACAGATCCATAATATTTACTGTCAAAACTAACAAAGTTTAGTTCTTGGTAAGTTTTCTCACTCATATTTTAAAAAACCGTTTGTCATCCAAACGGAACAAAAAAAAATTGAGTACTCTCTCCGAAATGGTAGCATGATGGAAATGGCAAGAAATTGCTTCTTATTCCTTGTGGCTTTCAGTCCTGTACCTCTTTTAAGAGTAAGCTGCAGACTGGTGATTGCTTATTACCTTAATATGACTGTATTTTCTTAGTTAATTGCTCTCTCTCTTTGAAAAAGAAACCTCATAAACTACATGATTTATTAATCTGATGCTTAATCTATTTTACTGTATATATAATGGCAAACTGGATTCTAAAATTTCCTCTGAATTTGGCTAAGTGCCTAATTTGTAAGGCACTTAAGAGGATTTGGGCACCTAAGGGACATTTGACGACTAACTCAAAAAAATAATCAACAACATTATCACTTTTATCATCAAGATATTAATACATTTTCTACTTAAATTCCTATTCTGCCTGAGTAAGGAACACAAAAAATTCTGTCATCAGAGTGCAAATGAGACAAAAACCTGTTTGTGTGTTTTCACATTAAAATACTCGGTTCATCTTTTTATGTCACTCTATTATTTGGTCAAGAAACAAGCAGAAAGAAATCTTGCAGATAAAACAAAAGGCAGATCCTTCCACCTGCTGAAATGCTGTGTTTCTAGAAGGAAAACTGCTGATTCTTTGTCCATTGAATTGTCTCATAAAACAAATGCACAACCACAAATATTCATGCCATTATAACAACATTGGCGCCTCTAATTTATTTATTAAAGGGCTTTTATAGTAAATACTGTCAAATGAATCCAGACTGTTGTTTACATCTCTGAAGAGTAATAAACAGGAGACAATTAACTGCTAATTATTTCCACCTGGTGAACTCTATTTTGAGAAGTTTTGATTAATTAGCAGTGGGTAGCTATCATCATCATTTGCTGGTGAGAAGGGAAAAAATAACAATTTACATCAAATTAACATTAATCTGAAGTGAGGTCTTTGTCCATTTTCTGGGTCATTGCCACTAAACTCATTATAGAAATAATTGGAATATGCAGCCACTGTTAATCAATAGAACAATACGATTTCCTTTATGAAGCTGATGGCAATTATGAGGAAGTCTGAAAAGAAATTTTAAAGAAGGAGAAGTAGAGAAGTATTTTCTTTAACCATTAATATAGCCTTACTCTCAGTCAGTCAATAAATAAACCTAGTTTTTCTTTGCATTCAAGATATAAAACAACTCTGTTTCTTTTGAAATTAAAAACTGGGTATGCTGGGAATCTTTCAGTGCTTCTTATTTCCTCTGAAGTTGATGCCTACTCACTTCACTGAAAAAAAAAAAAAATATATGTAGGAATATTTTAGGCTATAGTATTTCTCTGGTATTTCAGATGGCATCCAAGTTGTCTCTCTGTTTCCCTGGACCAATGCCAAAGAGATTAAAAATTGTGTTAGGATCTTATTTTGGTAGCGTGCAACAATCCATCCCAGTTAGCCCCCAGATCTTACGCATCCTATTTTTATCTCAGAACCCATCTTAACACTTCCTCTTGAGATCATAAAGCATGTCAACCAGCCCCACAGGATATTAGTTTCAGATTTTCAAGGGGATTTTTTTCCAGAATGTTAATTTACTAATTTGTTGCATTTACACTGATGAGAAGTGTATTGGTTTGAAATCAGGGATAAATGCCAGAAATTTTGGTTAGTATATATTTAATTATGGTGGGAGTGTCCAGGTCATTGAATGAACATGATTTTGTAGCCAAGCAGTAAAAGTCGATGCAAAAATATAACATACACACAATGTGTAAAAAAAAAAAAAAAAAGGGAGGGGAGAAGAGCTAAACATTCCCCCCCCCCATTCTCCTTAATATGCTCCTTTTCTTAGTCTTCTCAGCTAATTTTCAAGTCTCAGCTTTCTGACCTTCAGCTGTACATATAAAACTTACCCCGGTATCTACTGATGTGTGTATCTATTGCTACTATTTAAAAACATATTGTTCTTGAGCATATGTGGGTGTTATGTTGAGCATATGTTGACAGTGCACCAGTAAATACAGCAGAGATATGAGAGATACATGAAGGGCAAATTGTACTTACACTCTTTGACTCTTCTACTGTTCTGACATTCTGTTTCTACCAAAACAAAAAATAATGAATAGTAATTGCAGAATTTTGCAAGAAATGTGTCATCATTCCCATAAAACAAATTAATCTTATATTCCTGCATTCTTCTATTCTGCTTCAACAAAACAGCATTCAAAAGGTACTGTATGTGATAAGCTCTGCCTGAAAAGCAAATTCTACTGCCAACTGTCCTATTGGATAGATATTTTTCTTTTTCCCCAGTATCTTTAACTGATTAAAATTATGAGTGACTTTTAATTATACATTTTTACTGCTAAGTAAGTTAAGCACTTTCTAAAGCATTCAGTTTTGCATTTGGTGATAGAATACTCTGCAAGTATATGACAAACAACATAGAGGCATAAAGGATAAAATATTATGTCAAAAATTAAGTATGAATTTTTTTTTAAAAAATAATTTGATAAAACTTTACTAAATCAGAATTGTCCATTAGCTTTCTTCTAAGTATTATTGTGGAGGGTTTTTTTTGTTGTTTGGCATTTTTTGCTTGCTCCTATAACTGTTCATTATGACAGTGAAAAGACTGGGCAACTTTCTAATTCAGCTCTTATATTTTCCTGAAGGAAGTGGTTCTTCTCAAGCACCAAGGAATAGATTTTGGTATTCTTGAAGAGAAAAACAAAACTAGCAACAGCAACAACAAAAAACACACAAGCTTATGGTTTTTTCTAAGCTTGAACCAGTATAAGAAACAGGGCATGAATGCTTAGAGTTTGGAATGAAGAGTCTGTATGAGTGAACTGCTACAGCAGAAAGAATATGAAAATTTATTACATCCTGTGAATTGTTTGTTCTTCACTCATTATTGTTGCTAGAGAAGCAGTTTGGAACTGAGATGTTCTAGCCAGGATCCACAGAATCACAGAATGGTAGGGGTTGGGAAGTAACTCTTGGGATAATCTAGTCCAACCACTCCTTGCTAAATCATGTTCACCTAGATCAGGTTGCACAGGAACATGTCCAGGTGGGTTTTGAAAGTCTCCAGACACATGAATTCTTTTCAGTCTTGTTGCTGTACGGCAAGAGTGTGATAATCATATAAAAAAAAAAATCATGTTAGAACTTTTAAATTATATTAAAAAGGTTAAAACAATTTCCTGTCTCTACTACTAAGAATAATTGATGTTAACAGTTTTGATTTGTAGGAGTAAAAGAGAAATGAAATGTGAAATTTTAATCCTTTTCTTTTACCACATTCTCTTTCTTTAAAAACCTAAATTTCTCCTTCCACCCACAATTTTCTTATACACTTCACAAGTTTCCTAGCTAACAAAGCAAATATTGCTGGTTAGATTGGTTATTTCGTACAATGAGATTAAGAAGCCAAGAAGGAATAGAGCAGTTTGTGTATTAATAGGATAAGCAGCAGTGAGGGCACCATAGGTTTAAATCCCATCCAGAACTCATACCAGGAGAGCTAATTGTCTCTGTTGCTCTCTAAGATCTTAGACCCACTCTCAATTATTGAGCTAATTCATAAATTTAAAGTTTCAATCAAAAACTCATAGACTAGTTACAGTAAATACATTGTCACTATTCATAACAATGTCTCAAAAAAAACCATAGGGTTTTTTTTCTATAATAGGTAAAATTCAAATCCTAGTTTCCGATAGAATTCACATCAAAGAGATACTTGTGAACTTTACTTATCTGATGTATGGAATATTTGTACTTTCTTGCACAGAAATGTTTCTATTTACTGTAAGTTTTGGATTTGTAGTGTATGTGCCTGACTCTTTCCTCACTTTCAGTGATCTTGAAATGCAACAATACAAATGTGACTATTCAACACATTTAGTAGTACTAAAACCCAGCAGGGTGTTGTACTAGGGAAATTGTTAGATGTGGTGACGATCTGTAATGCAAAGGAAACCCAGCTCTTGTAGATATATTGATAAGCTATATGGGTTTTTTTGTGTAAAAAAAAAAAAAAAAAAAAAAGTTTTGTTACAAATGACATTAATCTTTGTCAATATGAGTGTGTAACTGTGACCGAATACTTTAAAAACAAAACAAACCATCTGACCTGGAACCTGAACCAGCTGTGTTCCAGCCTCCTGAATCCAAACCAAACATTTTCAGTGTTCTTTTTGGAACTTCGATTAGATGCAATGATGATTACATTACATTATAGAAGTTGTCAAATCATATTACTGACCATGGCAAAGTACAAGGTGGGATACTTTCCTTATATCAGAATATGAACACTGCCTTTATATTGCCTGATTTGCTGATGTTTCAATGAGTTACTGTCGCAGATGAGTGTTTGACAGTTTGATTTATCAGCAATTCAAGGTTTATTAATAACATGAGATAAATTAAAGAGATTTTATTTGATGAGTGGAAATAAATCACCACTTACTATAACGAGTGATTTAGCAAAACAGCAACTTAATTACAGGTTTGAGGGTGACAAGATTCATGATAACTTAGTACAAGGTATCTCTAACTGAAGCATGTATATATGCATAAATAGTAAGTACACAGACACAGAAATATTTGGCCAATGAAATATGTAGATGACCACAATTATTAAAGCAAATGAATAAAATCAAACACCTAGATAGGTAAAGATATGGGTAAAAGAGGCTAGCCTAGAGTCAGAATTTCCCCTTTCGAATTTAGAATAAATGTCCTCAGTGCATCGGCATTTCTCAACAAGGGAAGTTGGGTCTCGAGGAGGTGGTTTTGCTCAGGCCTTGCATCAGCTTTGCCAGCAGAAAGTCCCTGAAAGGTTGGCCAGCTCAGGGGAGAGGCAGGATGCAGTCCATTGCAATCCAGGAGAACTCAAAGGATCTCATTTTGGATTGCTATTTATAGAGTCCAAGATAATTGGCTTTTGTCAGGTACTTTTCCATTACAGTCAAACCCAAATGTTGCAATATTCTGGTCTATGTATGTCTAGAGCTTACTGGATGTTGGGGTCCTGGTAATCCCCTGCCTGGGCCACAATGCATGTCCAAGTGCACCAGGTCATTAGAGGGCTGACAGATCATCACAGAGGATAAGGAGTGGAGTAGAGTCAGGTGTCCCTTCAATGATCTGTTCCACTGCAGGAGGCAATTGTCATTACTGTCCCCAGAGAACAGGGAAGGGCAGGAGCGAGGAGCGTTGACTTGATGTACTTTTTTAAAAAAAATTATTATTAAAATGGTTCTTTACAAATGAAAAGAATCCAGTAGAACATAAAATACTGTATCAACTTTAAATTCAAGATAGAATAGATTGAGGGAGTAAATTGGATTTTTCAGGAGTTTTAATGCTTTAAAAACTTTAAGTCCATCAAATACAATGCTTTAAGGATTATATAAGGGGAAAAAAGGACTTTTCAATTTAGCATATGGGTCACAATCAGGAACTGCTGGTGTCACGAACCAAGGGATGAA